>NC_092213.1:63812218-63826464 GCF_043381705.1 Parasteatoda tepidariorum
TTTTTTTTGCAATATTATGCCTGAAAAGGTGTTGCAATCTAAAATCCAGCTAAAATGTATTAAATGAGTAAGAATTAAAAGACTTGAACTTAGAAATCCGTGATAGCAATTAACAGCAAAATTACAATTGGACAGACTTAAGATATGGCTTTCAGATGTGTTGTTGTCTTGTCTATTTCAAATATTTCCAAAATGAATTTATTAAATTCCATGGAGGAAAATTCAGATGTCTGTATTATTAAAATAATGTTTCCTTTCACGTATATTTTTTTCTTGAGGTATAAGTATAAATAACTTAATCGCAATTTTATTTTATTAAAAAATTATGTATTTTTTTCATTGAAAGCAATAATCATTATTTTTTGATTTACATGTAGTATTTATGCCGTAAAACTTTTGTCGTTATTATTCACTTATTGACAGAATAATTTTTTAAAAATTCAGCGTATATGCACTTAAACCTAAACCATACTGAAATTTTTGGAAAATTTAAAATTTTTGAGTGTGAAATTCTGCTTTGAGTTAAATTGTTTCAAAATTTTTAAAACTGATTAACTCATGCTGGTCTTAATATTATGGATTAATTGTCTATTTAAGTTTAGTGAAAATTTTGATGCAATTTCAAAAACAGTATTTTTGTTGTAATTTTTTTTTTACTGTTTTTTTATAATTTAAATATTTTATGGGGATTATGTTTTGGTTCAAAATTTAATTCTATTTGCTCAAATTTTCTGTGAAAATAAAGTTCAATAGAATTGATTTGAGTGTTTTCTTTTAAGTTTTTAAAGTATATTTTTCTTTTATGTACTTAATTAAGAACTGATCTTCTGTTTTTTCTTTATTAGGTTGAACAGATTTTGCAGTTAGTTTCACCCTTGATTCAAGACCAATCTGATCAGCCGTCTGAGGAAGATGATCCAGAAGATTTTGCTGAAGAGCAAGGTCTGATGGGCAGGTTCATCAATCTTCTGCAAGCAGAGTCTCCTGATCAGCAATTTTTAGTGAGTGTTAAATTTATTTGATTCAACTATTGGTTACATTTTGTTTTGCTAATTTAAACTTTTTATGGTGCATAAATTTTACTAAATCATGATTTTGAGATACATGTGTTTAAAAAAAAATCTTTTGAGTCAACCGTTTCTGGTTTTACAACTAATGAGAAATATCTGATCGGAATCAGGAGAGTCCTACTTGGAAAACCAAATTCGTGCTGCCACGCTACCCCTTCGCAGTGTGAAGGAATTGCAGGACCAGTTGGTGAGCACTTGGTACCAGATACCTCAGACTACCTATCAGCACCTTGTGGAATCAATGCCACGGCCGGTGTTAGCAGTTTTGAGGGCTAAAGGTGATCCTACATGTTATTAGCAGGGTGGTCATAATGTAATGGCTCTTCGGTGTATGTGTGTGTATATATATATGTATATACACACACAGGGAGGAAGAGAGCCCCTTCTCATTTAAGATACTTCCGCAATCAATGTAGGGTGACTATTATCTGGAAAAAAAAATTTTTTCCAGTAACCTTTCAATCCTTGTTCGTGTTTAAATTAAAAATGAAATGTTGTAATATTTTTATGTTAGTTGCATTTGTGCAGCATTAGTGAAAATTCAACTAGCAACTTGTCATTAAAGTTATTAGAAGGATCAATCGAAAAATTTCCGGAAATCATTCTACGATTTATATAAATGTATGACTAAAATTTACCTCCTTTGTTTATGGGAGCAAAAGGAAGCAATTAAGCTCATTTTATTAAACTGTTTACTAAGTATCGAATTAAAATATGTTTCAAAAGTAAGCTTAAATTTATTTTACACTCTTTAACTAATTATTTTTATTTGAAAATTAAAACATTTTCACTCTTTATTATTATATCCTTTATTTTTAAATTTATACAGTTATTTCTTTACTAATTCAAACTATTTTTTAAAGAAGTTTAATAGTTTGATGTATGGTTTTAATTAATGGTTGATGTATGGTATGATTAATGGTTTTAAAACACATTTTAGATGCTCAATACAACTCGGAAACATTTTGGAAATGGTGGTAACAGGCGTATTAGATTTACTCTTGCACCAATTGTATTTCAAGCATACAAGCTTGCTTTTAGGTACAAGAATTGCAGTGAAGAGGTAATGTGTGCATATATTTTAACTTGTAAATTTTTGTTCATTGTTAGTGTTCCATTTGTTTAAAAAAATTTTTTTGTTAATTTTGGCATAATCTTTTTACAATAAAACCTTATAGTGTTTTATTTGCTAAATTAATATTTTTTAAACAGTTATTCTGCAAATGTTTTCTCAATTGGAAAATTTGTGGATTTTTTATAGTATCATAATGAAAACCTTTTTCATATTCAGGAAAATTTGCTGGTCAAAATGTGTACTCTTTTCATTACCTTTTGATGGTGAATATGGAATGATTTTTGTTCCAAATCATAAGGAGTATTACATAATCAGGGGTCTGCTCAGGCCAAATTTACTACCGTTTAGTGGTACCTTCACAAATTCAACTTTCACGAAATATTTTTTTTTTAAATTTTATTTTTGTATCCCGTATGAAACGATAAATCCATATTTTTACTATATTTTTGTGTTGTTCTTTTAATATAATTTTTAATTTTCACAAATTATGAATAAATTTTTACAAAATAGGTACCTCTCAGAAAAACCTAGACATAATATAATTGTGTTTTATACTACTTGCAATTATTACTACTTAAAATTTGATGCAATCATTAAAGCCTAATTTTGTATAGAAACAATGCTATTGTAATAATGCATTATCAGAATATTATTTCCTTTGGCTCTGTATATTCTTCAAGTAATTTGAGTTTATTATATATTTGCATATTGATATTCTAATAAAATTTATTGATATTGCAGGATGATAACTGGGAGAAAAAATGCCAGAAAATATTTAGATTTTGTCTTCAAACTGTAAATGTATTAATTAAAGCTGAAATGGCTGAGCTTCCTCTAAGACTGTTTCTCCAGGGAGCTTTAGCTTCAGGACAAATAGGTTATGAAGGTCATGAAGCAGTAGCATATGAATTTGTTTCACAGGTATGATTTTTATTACTTATCATATTTTTTACCCTTGAGGGATTAACAACTTCTAAAGGGTTCAAAATCTTTCAGAGAGAAAAAAATCTGAAGATTAAGTAAATTAAAAATTATTCCTTTTGAAAAGGAAATTAAATTTAGTTTTTTAGTAACATGTTTCCAATTTCTAAAAAAATAAAAAAAGATTTTTTTTTATTTCCAATGGCAAGGCAAAAAGGTACAAATAGAAAGATGAAATAAATAATGAATACAAATGTACATAGGATAACAAAGAAAGAAGACCGAAGTCATTGCCTTAAAAGTTCTCTTGCCTCCCAATATCTTGAGGACTCAGTGTGTCCATGAAGGGCCCCACATAGAAGCAGGTGGTCCCTGCCCAATTTCTCTCCAGATTTACAAAGTGAACAAAAAGGTGTGGTGGAAAGGTCTATGCTATATAAGTGTAGATTAAAATCAAAGATTTCAATGAAAGAATTATACTTGAACAATTAGTGCATTCTTTTGTTTTTTTTATGGGTTTATGACTACTAACGTTCAATTCCGTGTCCTTGTAATTTGGAAACCAATCCAGAAGACAAGGAAACTCCTGAATCGAGTATTGGAAGAAATTTGCATTTGTGGAGGACTTTTTGATGGAGCTAACCCGCATTTGCTTTACATGGAGAGGAAGACCATGAGAACCTCCAAAAATTATGAAATATCTGTGTTTCTTTTATTTTACCTGCCAGATTTAGTTTATATCACCATTCAGCTGATCTATTATAGATAATGTTATTTACATTTCCCACATAGTTCATATACTATTAAATATTGCACTAACACAATTGTAACAGATTAATTGATTATATTGTTTTGCCCCTAAAACGTTAAATTTACTTCTGGATATGCGACTGGTATTGATAGCCACCATTAAATTAACTCCTTGTTCCTTTTTATATTTATCACATGCCGACCGGCAAGTGTAGAGATCAGGGAACAGGCCTTGCGTTGGAAATGTTCTGGGTTCGAATTCCGGGCAAGGCATAAATGTTCTGTCATTCTCTGTACTCTCTGTCCTTACTGTGGGAGCAGCGTTGGCCCACCTAATATGGTGCCCCTGAAAAAGTGACCAACAAATCTGCCTTTATGATGAAAGGTCATTCTCCAGGTGGGCATTGGGAAAAAAAAATCATTGATCACATACTCTAAAAACGTGTTGTGATATGTTTAAAGTTTATTTCGATATATTATTTTAGTTGTAGATGATATTTTTCTTTAAATACAGTGTCTTAAATCTACATAACTAGTTTAAAATCAGTTTAAAAACATTAAGCTAACTTATTCAAATCATTGTTTTTTTTTCCAGGCTTTTTCCCTGTATGAGGAAGAAATATCAGAGAGCAAAGCTCAACTATCAGCCATAACACTAATAATCGCAACAGTAGAACAGATGTCCTGCTTCTCTGCAGAAAACCACGAACCACTTCGAACACAGTGTGCTCTTGCAACCTCTAAGCTCCTTAAGAAACCTGATCAGTGTCGGGGTGTATCCGTCTGTTCACACTTGTTTTGGTCTGGGAAAAACTTAGCTACAAAAGGCGAAGAAGTTAGTATCTTATTGTTTCCTTCATTATTAAAGTTTTTTTGTAGAAAATTAAATTTTTTATTTATTTTGAATTTAGTTTATTTATAAATACTCAGCTCAGTTTGCTTGTATAATTATATGCATTTGATTATACTATTATTTGCGTTTTATATATATTTTCAATGACTGGATAGACTTGAAATATGGCTAGTTGTTGTAAAAGGTTATTTGGTCCAATTTGGAAAAATTCAATTAGAATATTGTTACTAGCACTTTTTGTAAACAGAAAAAGAAATTTATAAAGAAAAAACAAACTAATTACATACATGTAAAGCATACTACCTATTACTTGTGTTTTACATATTTTCAATAACGGAATGGACATGGAATAAAGTGAGAAATTATAAAAGGTTATTTGGTCCAATTTAGAATATGTTTGCCATTTTTTTAAAAATTAAATTGGAATTTTGCTATTGGAATTTTTAGGGAAAGATAACAAAATTTAGAAAGAAGCAATACATTTTATATCCTTACTTTTTATACCATTTCATTGCCTTCTATTAAATTATTGATATTGACCTATGTTCGTCTACTTCATCAGCCCAGATAAATTATTGTAACTGCCCTTTTGATTTGTATGTTTAGTCAAAATTTTATATTTTAGTCAGTTTTCTTTTATATTTTGCAGAAACAACCATTTTTTGAATTCATTTTATTTGAAAAGTAACTAAATTTTTAATTTTTCAGTAAATATATGTTCCGAGCACAACTTCAAAATTTCTTGAAGCTTTTGTCATAACCGTTCTGAAAATAGTTAACACTTATAACAGTTACAAACGTTTTCATAGCTATAGTAAGAATATGTTTTCTTCATTTGTTAATTTATCGAATTCTTAGATTTCTGTACTAGATTGCTTAATCATGCACTTTCTAAATGGTTTTTACACAGACTTTAAAAATAAAATAATTTATTACAATTTATTATGAAAATGTAAAGTTTTAAATATTAATTGTATGTTTGTAGTCAATTCTATGCAATTCAACTGGCTTAAAGATATTACAACACATAACCTTATATTCAGAAAATGGAGACAAGTTTTATAACAGTTTTGGAAGGATAAATGGTTCAATTCAAAGTTTTTGACAGTGGAGAAAATCTCCTGTTTTTCAGAAACATACATCAAGAGTCATTTTTCAAATTTAAATAAGGATTTTTTATGTATGGCACATTATCCTAAAATTTAGAGTGTTCAAGAGTGAGGGTGTATTGGCATGATCATACTTGTCATAGTGGAAGTTGAATCAATAATCATTTTAGGATTATTAATAATTTCTTTCAGTAAAATCAACCATACATGTCTATTATTATTCTTCATTTGAAACGCATTATCTAGAATAAAAAATCAGTCTTGTTGATGATAATGATAGCTGTAAAATATTCTTATGAAAAAAATTATTCAACAATGATCATATCAGTTTTAAAAACAATTTTATTGCTACACACAAACAGGTAGAGAACTAAACTACTAAAAATAAAACATAAAATATTCATGTATAATTACATGATTACTGCATTGTGCTCCATCTATGTTCTCGTGTTGAAGAAGAAATACTTCAGATAAAAACAGTAGCTTTTCTTTAGTGAGCCAGAATAATTAGAAATCTGAAATGATAGCTGGCCTGCAGATTCCGAATAATTTGATTTTTACTATATTGATTGTATTTAGTGGCATTATTGATTGTATTTAGTGCAAATTTAATGGCATTTAGAATTTGTGTGGCAGCTTCATTTAGTTTGCTGGTTTTTTATAAAAGTCATATTTTAAATTTGAATTTCACCAGTTAATCATCTAATTTGTTTAGCTTCGTTCAATTATCTGGCTTTGTAAAACTCATGTATTTTAAAATTGATTTTTGGGATTGTACCAGTTAGTCATCTAATTAGTTTAGACAATGCAAATTTAACCTCTAAATTTGCATTGAAGATATAGATATCTAACAAATTTATACACTTAACTTTTCTTCTTCCCTGGAATACAGATATATTTTATTAACTATTACTTAATTTTATTAAGTATTTTATTGAACTTAACAAAATGTGTAATAATTTTCATTTTTCCATAGATGCATGATGGTAAAAGAGTATTAGAATGTTTAAAGAAAGGTACAAATACGGCTAAGCAATGTATGGATTCTAGTGTACAAGCACAACTTCTCGTTGAAATTCTTAATCATTGCATTTATTTCCATGAAAAAGGCAATGAACAAGTGAGTATTGCACAATTTCTTATGTGTGAAATATTTAGGCTAATCAAAATTTTTCTTTATTCAATGTATGACAGTGTGCAAAATTAAAAAAAAAAAGAAAAAGAAGAACACTTGAATAACCAGATAGCATTAAAAATGTATTGTTATCTATTATTTTTACAAATAATTTGTTTTTCTACTCAAAAATATTTTCTGAACTGTATCAGGTCTGAAGATGCAATTCATTCTGATCTCTTGTGAAATGTTTCCTTCTGTTGAGGTTATAAAAATTAAATTTTTAGTCTATTAAATTAGAAAATGTACCAAATTTTCAATTCCTAAAATATTTATGACATAAAAGTTATTCCAATAATGTGATAAATTGAAAATAAGCAATAAGATGTTAACTCTTCTCCCCCTGTAACTTTTATCTTAGAAGTATAAATATCGGTTCATCCTGAAAGAATACCGGTTAGAAATATAAATACCGGTTATTGAAAACTAAATTTCATTTATTATTTTAAAAGAAAACTAATAAAAATATTTGACAATTGTTTTTAAAGATATTTAAATATTTTCAATATTTTTTTTAGAAAATTTAATTCTTGTATGAATTGGTTTTTTCTTTTTATATTTATAACATAAACCTCTAAAAGCATTTAAATATTCTATATTTTTTCCTAAATGTTTGCATTTTTAAATATGATTGAATAATAGGAAGTATTTTTGTAAAAGTTTACATATTTTCTTATAATTTATGTGTACTTTTCAGCATTAAGTTCATTTTAAGTAAACTTGTTAGTTTCCCAATAATCACAATCAAAACAAAAAAATTGGAAACTTTAAAGCTAGTATATTAAATGTTAATTAGTTTAAATTGAAATGTGATTTACCTTGTCTAGATGTTATAGTTATTAATCAATTATCTCTTCTTTTTTTTACATTGTAGAAATGTATCTTACATTATCTTTTTTTTACACTGTAGCATTATTCTATACCAATGGTCTTACAAAAGCATTTTTTGCTTAGCTTTGCGTCCTATTTTTTAAAAACTTAAAATGAAATTGACATTTTAAGAAAATATTTCTACTACAAAAACTATAGTTAGTAAATAGTTATAAATAACTATCTAAGGAGTGTGTTCTTCAAAATACACATTGCTTATATAATTAGTATGAGTTTTTACTTTTTCAGATTCAGAACCTTAAAAACCATTTATTGAGTGAGATAAAAGAGCTCCTCCCTAACCTCGAAGTAAATGAAGAAACTGAACAAATTAATAAACATTTCCAGAATACCATAGAACATTTACAAGAAGGTAAAGCAACTACTGAGAAAGAACATAGCATAGAACATTTAAAAGATGGTAAAGCAGCTACTCAGAAAGAGGCGGCTATTGAGGAACCTGCTCTATAATTTATTACTAAAGTAAGTATTTGAGGGTGCTAGCTGAAGGATATATAAGTAACATTAATTAAGAAACATTAAAATACTACTTAAATTATTACTTTAACTTAAATTGCTATTTTTCCTCAGTTTGAATTATATTTTGGTGGTTTTATTAAGATGTTCTTCACACTTTATGAAATAAATATTTTCTTTGAAAAGGGAAAACTTTTTCATTTCTTGTTTTTCCAAAGTTGTTGTTTAATTGTGTTAAATATTAAAGACAGTGAATTGTATTTTCCAACTAAAATTCTCATTTGGTGTGTAAAACGTTTTACCTCAGTTGTTACTTACACATAACTCTAAAGGTGGCAAAGCCGAGAGTAACTCTGCTGGTTTATTATAAAAGCACTAACCTTCCAAAAGGTTGCCTTAAAAAAAAGAGGCTGTTTTACAATCCTTGTTGACAAATTTTGCAATCAAATAAATGTAGCAAAATAGTATATTGAATTATTTTTCATTCAAATATTTATGGTTTGACTTGCTAATGATTGCTACAGAACTTTTTCTCTACATCAGAGTTTTAAAACACAGTAATTCCCATTTTCTTTAACCCCTTCCTTCTCGCTCCCATGAAAATGACGGGGTGAAGTTTTGCCCTCAATTTCTTGCTCCCGTGATATTGTTCAGTAGTAACGCACCTATAAGAATAAAACTAATTCATTTCTTTTGTCCAGAAAACATTCTATTTTTCATTTTACACACCAGATGGCAGTACCAGGATATTTTTAAGGTAATTGTAGATAGTTAGTTTATTTTAAACTAGATGTCAGCACTAATCAAATACAAAGGCCAAAAAAATAGGCACTTTTATGACCGTTTTCTTGAAAATTTACCGATCGTTAAGGGGTAATGTATCTCTCAAGAATTAACTTAAAACGGAGATAAGTTGAATAAAAAAAAGGTTGTTATTAATAAAAAAAGAGACTAACTCAGCACAAGTTCTGGCCAGATCCTCGTTGTAAGCTGAAAGAAATTTTCAGGCTTGTGGTAAAGTTTCTGTATGCTTTTTTTCTACTTTCAAATTTAGCAGATATGTAAAAATTTGTTAAGTTCTGCTATTAAGTATAAAAAAAAAATCAAAAACTGTCAATTGTTAATAATTGAGATTTGTTAAATATCATGATTTTAAAGTAGGTTATCTCTAATAATATTTCTTATATGTACAAAAATCTTTTCTGTTGTCTGACATGTTATATCAGGTGGATTTAGATTAAAAGCCTGCTGGCTTTAGAAAGCTTGGACCACTAAAAGGGACTCCAAGTTTTTCTTATCTCTAGTCATAAAGGAATTTGAAAGGTATGCACATTTAATACATTGCATAGCTGTTGTCACTGTAGGTCTGTGATGCACTAATATGTTCGCAGTTGCCTAATGTAAAAGCATAAGTGACATGAAACATTAAAAACACATAAAGAACTCTTAACAACAAGCTATGATTATAGTCATAAAATTTAATTTATTTTGTCTAGCATATAAATGAACTATCCTTAAATGAAAAAGATGATTTGCGAACTTCTTTGATGGTATTTCTATTTATTCTTAAGCCAATTTTCTCAAATTCGCTTTAATGTTAATATGTTCTGCCATTATGTACTCTGTCATTGCAAATATGTTATGTATGAATGATTATACATTTAATATATAATATATTTAGTAATATATATTACATAATATATTTTTAATTCATAATATATTTAGTAAAACAAATTTTCACAAATAATCATCGTATTTGGTAATTATCAGTGTGCCTTACTATTATGTTTATGCATGTTCAATACTATTTGTTTAGCAGTTTTTACTTCTTTTACTATTATAAAAGAAATAATATATGCTGTTCAAGGTCTACCTATATGCAAAGTTCTGTTTTTTTAAAAAAATTTTTTTATATATAATTAGACTTATATAATTTTTCTAGAAATAAAAATTCAATTCAATTGTTTGCGTAATTCAAATATTATGATTATACAAACAACCAAGCAGTATCAGAGATTGTGTGTTACATATTATTTGTAGTAGTCTTTTGAATTTACTGTTTGTGCTAGTAGTTATGCCAGCTAAGATTCATTTTTATTTAACAAAAGCTATATGTCGTTTTCCACAAAATTAATGCCATGCTAAAAAATTTCAAATCAATATTTTATTTCATGGAAGTATTTTTAAAAATTCAGAATGCCTAAATGTTCATTAGTTTAAAAAATTAGGTTTCATATACTTGTATTGTAAATTGGTAATGATTACTACTCTAACTATTTGATAATGGAATTTATTTCACTCATAGTGAATGCAAACAAAAACATAATACAGAGTGTGGCTAAAAACCAGGGCAAACAATTTTTAATATAACTTTTAAAAATGAATAAATTTATTTCAAAGGTTCGATTTTTGCAGCAATTCAGAGGTACAAACGCTTATTGAAATTTTTAGCAATGGGCTGCAAGTCAGCATTGGAAGATATTCATTTTGACTGATGGAAAGCTCTTTACCATACAAATTAATACCTAAAATCTAATAACAAAGCAATACCTCTGGGGGTAGCAGATCGGAGATTGCTCGTGCTATGGTTTAGGTCAAAATTAGGCTCTGCAGATGGATGGATGGTGAGTAAATGTGTCCTTCCTTTGAAAGGGACTGCGTTGTATGTGTGCAACAGAAGTCGAATTCTCGACCATAGATAGTGCCACTGGAAAACGAAGAAGTGCACCCTTCTGTCTTAAAATAAACTTATCAGTGGCTTAAGACAGCAAAAACAACAAACTCTTTACTGTGCAACAAGCTCTTAACTCCCAAAGCGACTGGTCGGTAAACGTTCCAAAAACCTTGGCAATTGTTAAACATCTCCAAAATCGAAAGTCGCCAAAACACCTCTGGTTTTTGTGGATGAGTGTGGTTAAATAAATCAATAAGTATACTAGTGGGATATTCTAAAGGCTGTTGTACCATGGCAATGTTAACTGGATGTTACAACAAAACTCTGCATGAGCTCACAAGGTCAAAAAGACACAAGATTGGTGCCAGGTGCATTTTACGGACATGATTTGAAGAACTATCTGAAGAGTTACTTATCATCTGAAGAATGGCCACTCTACTCACCGGATATCAATCTCACGGATTACAGTATATGGTCCACTTTGGAGACTAGAGCCTGCACTAAGTCGCAAAAATTTTTGGACTCTCTGAAGAAATCATTTTGGCTGCAATTCAATTCATTACAGGTAGAAAACTTGTGGCCCTTTGCTGAAAATTTCTATTAATGCTTGCACCCCTGCATCACTGTAAAAGGCAACCACTTTGAAACAAATTGAATTTATTTATTAGTGAAAATCTGCTCTTATTATTATTTTATATTTTGTTAATTTATTCACTTTTAGTAAAGTTATATTAAACATTGTTTGTCTGAGGTTTTTGCCGCATCCTGTAGTATAATCAATGTTTGATTTAAAAAATTATATTGAATGCAGTAACAGATTTTTTAAAGAAAATAATTCCTGTTTACCCTGTAAAATATTTGCATTTAAGAATCTGTTATTTAATCTTTATAAAACAGGGGAAAAAGTAATGAAATTTACACAATTTTAAAACAATTAATACTAATAAAATCTTGAAAATAAGATTTCAAAAATGCAAAATTATCAGTACATCTAATTTTATTCATTTGTAATCTCTATCTGTGATCACTATCTACTTATCTCTAATTTGTAATAATCAATGTATAAATTCTAGTTTTTTCAAATATATAACATATTTTTATCATTTATGTAGGTGGTTCAGATCTTGTATGAATGCAGTGCAACCAAAACATGTGAATTAAAATTGGACTCAATATCACCATTCCACATTATATTTGTAAATAGAAAGTGCCATTTAAAGTGTCTGATATGCTTTTTTGTTAGAATTTAGTTGTTGTTGTATATTTGATGAAATAATTTAAATCTTTTGAATATTAAAGTATAATTTAAAATTTGCAATTAGTGTCCTTTATTTTAAAGCATTATATATTTTCAATTATATCACAATACACACTTTTATTTCGATCAATATAATATAAGGAATTTCGAAGCCGAATTTCTAGGGAAGATGTCATTTTTACTAAGAAGTACTTGATTTTTCAATCAATTTTTTTTAAGTATAATTTAAGCACTAAAATATCATCTCTCTAAGCAACATTTGGGGAAAATGTACGGAGTTTTTCTTATTGAAAACCACGGTAAGTATTTCCTTAAAGGAATGCAAAAAGGAATTCTAATATTCCTTAATGCTAGAAAAAATGAAAATGGGCTCTGTCATGCTGAAATATGCATAACATATTTCTTAACAGTTAAAAGCTAAATTATTATCTTTATTTAAAAAAAAGTTGGTTTTCAAAATTGTATCGTTAAACCCGATAGACTGTGAATAATGGCAAATGAAATTGAAATGATGCTAAAAGAAAAAAAAGTTTTCCCATCCGAAAATCTTATTCCTTATTTTACACCACAAGACCAAGCAATTGATGTTGAGAAAAGCCCATTGGCACTGGAAGCTTTATTTAAAGTTTGCAGTAAAAAAAAAAATTACATATAGTCAACATATATGTTTTTATTTGTACTCGGGGTGGACCATCTGGAAAACCTGGAATTATAAAAAGAAAAGCTGGAATTTTTTTTCTTTCATTGATTCTTTTAATTTGAAGTTATTTACTAATTTTCTTAATTTAAATTATATTATCATCCGTTATAGGCACTTGTTTTGGACAGAAATTTATTACCAAACACTTGAAATAGCATCAATTTAACAATACTTTGCTTACATCAAAATTTGGTTCATTGTAACATTGTTAAAATAGTACGTCTCTTTTATGGTTGCTATATGAAGGGAGAAACCCTTTTCTTCGAGTCCGTGAACTGGATCGATTTATCGTTCAAGTTTGTTCTGATGCTTTGAAGGTATTTTATTTCTTTTGACAAATTTTCTTTTAGCATTTTTGACTTTTTCAAGCATGAGCTTTTTCTGCTAATTCGCTAAATTCCGTGATTTTTAAGACCATTGTTTAGCAGATTTCCAGGAATCAATAATTTATATTCTGACAAAATTGTATTGAAGTCCGCTAATCTAAAATTTGAATTTCGCTATTCACGCAAATTCTCCTTAACGGGATATTTATCTAGGCCTTATTAGTACCCCCTTTGCTTTCTTCTTTTGTTCTCATTCATGCGCTATACCGATCGCTATCGTGATTTTTTTATTTTTTTTTACACGAATTGGAGATTAAAGAACACGAGGCAGAAAAAAATACTCCAAACTTTGGCTCGATTTAATGAACTACTGAAGCAAAACCAAAGGTAGAAAATTGATAATCCAAAAAGTAATACGGAAATGGCAGGAGCTCAAACCTCGCAGACTTCGAACGAGCTAGGAAGAGAAAAATGACGTCATTTTGACGTCACGTTTCTACTCCTAGGGAAAACCTGAAACCTCGCGCTTTCGAACGGATTTTGCTAACGGGCTGCGATCTTCATTTTTCCTCCCATCTATCGGAAAGCTTTCACCTAACAATTTGCTGGTGAAAGCGATTCGAACGTTCGAATAGGATGCGTTTAACGCTGGGATTAAATTAGATTTCCGATTTCAAAGATAATTTTTACCCAGATATTTTATGATTTTTTATAATCATTTACCTAGATATTTTATGAATATATTTCAGACATAATTTTTTCTCTCACAAATTTATTATTTCATATAATAAATGGATTAAATAATTAGTTTCGGTTTCTAGCAGAACTTATAATAAAATCTATAATAATCTTGCACGACTTTAAATAAAACGTGAACATTTTTTCTGTTCCAAATTTTTGTGTATTCTTAGCCATAATATGTTTAGTATAATTATTGCCATGTTTTTATTAACTTTTATTTTAATTACCTCGTAATATTTTCAAAATAT
>NC_092213.1:63828155-63884499 GCF_043381705.1 Parasteatoda tepidariorum
TATTTGACGTATTATTTTTTATTTTAAGAATATTTCTTTTTTTTGGCAAACTGTTAGTAAATATAGTTATAGGTAAATCGATTCTCTAATAATAAATACAATAATGCAAACAAGTTTAAAACGAATACTACATATTAAATTCTTGAAGAAAGATCAAAGATTAAAATATGTAGATATTTATTTTAGACTATGTATGTAACTGTCAAAATGAAAGAAGAATACATTCTCTTTCTGAAAGAACACTGTAAACTCTGGGATAGAGGTCACGACCCCTAAGCGAAGGGAGAACGATTAAAGGATAAACAAAAGCCATTGGTCACTTTCTTATAACTATCGATACAAAACGTCACTTCCTAGGGGGAGGGTCCGAACCTTTGTTCGAGGGCTGGGATTCCCTTCACCGCTCTCTTCGGGAGTTGCGAGGTTTGGATTTTGTTTTACTATCGGACGGTGGTATAGAATAGACTCCGGGGAATAGTGACGTCACCGTCCGTGTTCAAAAGCTGCGAGGTTTGGGGTCCAGGTGTCTAAAAGATCGTTCGCTAAAAAAATGCAGTTTTTTCTAACTTTTTTAAAACATAAATTTTAATGAGTTGCAATTTCGTTTTATATTTCGATTTGATACAGAAGAATTATTTAAACAATGTGATATATTTGCCGCCTTTTTTATTTGGTTATAATCGCCCATTTTAGTAATCACTTTTCAAAGCTTTCGATAACATCGTAAATCCATTTTCGGAACTTTTTTCTGTTACAGTTCATGAAATTGATTTTTTTTATAGTTTTTAAAATAACGACACTCAAAATTTGAATCACGCATTTGATAATCACATTTTGATGCTCCCGATTTGTGTCAATACAATCGTAAATCCATGTAGTGTTCCGATCGTTTTATTTGCTATTATCGCTGCGAGTTTTCTCAATGTTTTTTTTTTTATCTCTATATTTTTTATACATTATTCTTACGACACGTAAAATTTAATTCGTGCATTTTTTAGATGTTTTTTGACGCTACGTTACCAATATATTTCGATCGAATCTTTCACAATTATTTCTACGGATATTTTCAAGTGATGTTATTAAGAAATAAGAAATCGCATATGTGAGTAATTATTTTTTAATCCGATCGATTTGAGCTAAATCTATCAATAATTTATTTTTGGTAGTTATTGCTGTTGCTTTTCACATGATTTTTTAAAATCCCGATATTATTATGATACAAGAAATTCAAATAGTATCTACACCTTAGTATTCACTGTTTGACACGATAATTCTATAGTTTTTTCTATAAATTTTTCGTCAGTTCGATTTCCGCATATTTTTTAAAATCTCGATATTTTTAATATAATATTATTTATTACAAGGCGTGAATCTTGAAACTTTCATTTAGTTAGCCCCATTTAGATGCGTTCGATTCGTAGGAAAAAAATTTCTATCCCAATCTGACTTTTTCCAGTTATTATCGTAGATTCAACGATTTTTTAAACAGGATTCACAATTTTTTTTCCTTTGCTGCGATGACGAATCAAAAAGAGTATAGAAGGAGGAATATGCCATTTTTTTTTCAATACAAATTTTTGTTATGCATTGATAAAAAAAAATTATCATATAAATGACGATCGAAATGGGCTACAAGCGGTAGAGCAGAACTCTTTTCCTATGGCAACACTTTAAATGCTTTCACCCATAGCGTGTGGAGAGTCATAGGAGAAGTAAGTAAGTTAGTTTTTCTCTTGATTTTTAAATAAATTGAAAAATTTTAAGCTGGGAAACTATTCGGATCCGAAAACTATATTGAACATAGTCAGGACAGGAAAGGGTCAAGACATGGAACCAGTCTTCTTCCCAGATGGCGTATTCGATCGTTGCTATCGCGAAAATTATTTTTTATTTCTTCAAATTTTATAAATATTACTTTTGACAAAATGAGTCTTTATTATCCCATTGTGAATCTCTATAGAGTTGCTCCCTGGGCTATTGGTAACTGTAGTGCGACGTAAATAAAGTACTTACCAGCTAAGGTTTATTCTAACTGTAAGCAAAGAACGTCTCTTTTTACGTATGTATTTATATATATATGTATTATTTTAATATATATGCGAGTTTTTCACATGCAATTCATGTATCTCATTAATATTCGCGATCGCAATGATCGAATATGCCATCTGAAGAGGCGTGTGACCGGTTCAATGTTTTGACCCGCCTCCTCCTCTTCTCAGTTGTGGAGGAATGTGTTGTGATATTTTCCCTTTTCTTAATATTTTTCGTATTTAACTAATAAAAATATCTTTTAAAATTTCCACTATGTTTTCTTAAAAAACTATGTTTTATATAGTTTTCAGTTGAATACAGTTTCCTAACTTAAAAGTTTTTAATATATTTCAAAATCAAAAGAGAAACTAACATACCTCTTTTCCTAAGACTCTCCACAGGATAATGGTGAAAGCATGTGAGTGTCAATATAGGTAACGAGTTCTGCATTCAGCCACTTATAGCATATTTCGATCGTCAATATTGCACCTACAGCATTATAGATGGTTGACTGACTGTAAACAATAACAAGCTTTCTAAAACAGGAAGAAATTTAGGATTTTTTCGGTGCAGTTCACCTTTTATGCTATGCTTACGAGGTGATGTAAGAAGAGGCTTAATATTCTAGGAAGTTTCATTATGGTGTTTTGTGTTTAAATGTATGCGTAATTTTAGAATTCGGTAGAGTTTTCGGTAGTTTGTAAATTCCAACAGATCGTGAGCCTAACTCAAATTTAACATTAATATGACAGCATAAAGAAGTGTAAAGTTAGCCATGTTTTGATTGTTATCCCTTATTTGGCTACATTTGTGTAAAATAGCACCGTTTGTTATTTTTTTGGATAGCATCATACTAAGCTTGCGGAGTCTTCCGAATTCATTTGTTGTTTGTTTCGTTGGAAGTTAGATAGAAAAAATGCGTGACATTGGAAACACTACTGGTATAATAATATTGGATGGTGCGTTTTTTCAAGCTTAGGCGGAAAAATCAGTCGAAAGTAGTAACCCGGAAGTCTTGCGACGAATTTTAACTCCTAGCGCTATCTGAGCTTAGCTTTACACGATCAACCATCCATATTTTATGCAGTAGGAATGGTCCTTAGCGCCGTAGTTGCTGATATTATTCTAGAAAGTTAGGATCAACACTTTCAATCGAAACAGAAACTTTTTGTTTTGATTTGATATGACGTCAGATGTTTTGGGAACTGAAACTTAGCAAGAAAATTTCTGTTTGTAATATGGTATTAAATGTAATTTATTTTATAGGTTTTATAAACCCTGTTACGTGTAATTTAAGATGACTGTGATATTTCATTTGTTTAATGTCTTCAATATTATGCATTTATTCTCTTTTCTTTACAGAAAACGTGTACACCAAATTTGTACGTCATACGTAAATCCGTATTCATCTTATTAACTTTGTAAATAAACTTGTGTGCTCAGTGCAGAACGGGAATATCCCGGAACAGAGCTTTTGTTAGTGTCAACGTTGCTTTATTTATAGACGTAAGTAAATAATTTACAGTATAATGCATTATATTTATTTATAATATAAAATATAGTGCTATTGAAGTTATATTAATTTATGAACTGCATATTTATAAAATTTACCTTCCATTTAATTATTTGTTTTCAAGAAATATTAGAGTAACTTGTTTCTTAAGCAGTATATTTTAAATTAAAGATATTTATTTACTGGATATTTTATCTGTTATATAAAATAAGGAATAATTATACTTTCATGTGTATGAAATCTTCCATTAACTAATTAGAAATGATTTATTAATCTTATTTAAAAAAAATTTCATGACATTTTGTGGAAAATGTTTGAAAATAAATGAGTGCTTTTTGTTATCCATGTAAAAATTCAGATATATTTCTGTATAATGATTTGTCACGTCAACTACAATACCCAAGACTCAAAATAGATTTTAAACTTGATATTTTTTTGAAAAAGTATATTTAAAAACTAGATGTTTGAGACACATCTAGTTTCTTTCAGTGTTTTTTTTTAGTTGCTAGGGCTTTGCAATTACTCTGCTGCAGGTCACAATCTAAATCTTCCCAAGAATTCAACTCTTATTAGTTACTCTTTATTTACTTGGAAGTCGCATTTTAATGCCCAGGTAATTTTGTTCTTTAATATGTATTGAGAAAATCTACAAGTCTATACTTCTTTTGACAATTATTAATTGTCATGAAGCAGCCCTTGAAATATCTATCTACTTGTTATTTGTGACTGAATAATGACTGACGTGCAAATTTTGTATTGTCCCGTTCCTGTTAAATATTGTTTCAAAACATAATTTTTCCAAGACTGTGTTGTGGGCAGGGTTTGAAAAAACCCGGGGATTTTTGAAAGAACCCAACCCACCTGGGTTTTATTGAAAAAACCCGGGGAAAATTGGGTTTTATTTGAAAAAACCCGGGGAAAATTGGGTTTTTTCATTTAGTGCTCATAAATTTTACTGTGAAAATATTTTTATTTATTAAATAGTGTTGTATAAGTAAACACTAAAATTTCATCTGACTTTTACCTGTAATAAAATTAAACTGGAATAAATATTTAATGGTCTTCCATGTTTTTATAATACGATTAATAGAAAGTGAAATTAAAATTACGTATAATTATAAAGAGTATCAGTTACTTGTCCCTTTTTTCAAATATTTAGATAAATATATGCATTTTTAGATACATTTTAACTTTATAGTTTCAAAAGACAAATTAATCTTAAAATTATAAAAAAGCATTTATAAAAAGTTATAGCTTATTTTTTTAAAATCAGAAAATAAAACTTTAAATTTGTTTATTGTTGTTTAATGTATCACTTAATAGAAATTTTTTTTTTTTTGCTTTCATTATTTTAAACATGATTAAAAGAAACAAAATAAATTGTATTCAAATGAAATCTTAAAAATAATATTTAAAAAATCTTAAAAGTAATATTTTAATTTTTAACTGTTTTTTAATTGTGATAAACTTTCTCCAAATAGTTAAAAATTGTCAGCAGATGTTAAGAGTTAACTTAAAAAAAAAGGTCCATTTTTTCCTTTATTATTATTATCATACAACAGATTCAAAGTGTCTACATTTCTCTCTTAGATGGTGATACACTTTTACGAGTTTTGTAGCTTTATCTATTCCTAATCTATTTCGAAGTTTACTCTGCACCAAACCGAAAGTTGAAAAGTGTCTTTCGATAGAGACAGAGGATGCTGGTGCTGAGTGCAAAGAAAAAAGAATTGACAGAAATTTTGTGGAAGCTAGGAATTTTATTTATTTACTTATTTATTTATTTTTTTTGCCATAATTTTCCACTATTTTTTGATGAAAACTGTTCAATAACAGTGTCAAGCATCATTGATTTTGGAAAGTATTCAGGATCGGAAATTTTGGATGCCATAACACGTGGCAGAAATTCTGGATGATGCTTAGAAAGACAGCTTTCTGCTAATTGGTCTTGTTCATCATTTAAAAATTGTCCCCTTGTTTCGGGATCCAGGATGCATATGCTAATAAATGATGTGGCTGAACAGCCTGATTGAATCTTTTTACAAAATGTGTATGGGGTTCTAATTCATCACACGATAGTAAGTTAATTCATATTTCAACAGCTTCTGAAATTGAAATGTTTTCTGATTGAAGCTTTTTTAAAGCTTAAGAAACAATTGATATCTGTTTTTCCCAATTGATAGTTTATTGGTAAAGCCCAACATTATTTAATATTTTTGACATATTATTATTAGATTCATTTTGATGTTCAAGAACAATCTCTTCATATTTATGGTAATTATTGGCAAAAGTTTTTACGTGCTCACAATATGAATTCCACCTAGTATCATTGGGTCATCAAGCAGTTTTTTTCATTTGCCCATCCATGTGCTTGATGCACATTTCTAAAATATTTGTTAACTTCAACGATGTGTCCAATGATAGTATTAGGAGATACTTCTTTTTGAACCAAATTTAAAAAAAAAAAAAATTTGTGAAAAAAACCACCAAGTGGGTTTTTTCAAAGTGGGCCCACTTGGGGAACCCTGGTTATATGTATTTTATATTAAGTTTAAATAACGCATTATCACTAATACATATTTGAATCTTCTTTATTTTTAAGTACATTACGTTTCATAATTTTTTAACTCAAGAATTATAAAATATAAATGCAGTAATATAAAAGGAACAAGTTTATTAATCTTTTTGTTTTCACACACATTTATTTACTATATTTATTAAACATATGGATATTACCCATTATAAAATTATAATCTGTAAATATTTATAATCAGTAAAAACTAAAATTTCATCTGACTTGAGTTAAATAAAAAACTGAAATAAATATTTAATGGTCTTACATGTTTCTATAATAAGATTAATAGAAAGTGAAATTAAAACTACGTATAATTATAAAGAGTATCAGTTACTTGTCCCATTTGTTTTCAAATAATTAACCCTAGAAAAGGATTTCATTTTTAGATAAATAATTTTAAAAAGTTCTCCTATAAAAAGTTTTAGCTTTTTTTTTTCTTAAGCTAGAAAATAAAACTGTTTAAATTTGTTAATGTATCACTTGGTAAAAAAAGAAAAAAATTGTTTCTTTTCAATTTTTTTTAATATATTATATTATTATATTACCTGTATGTATTATATTACCTGTTTATTAATATATAAAGCATGCAACTATAGTTGAAAAATTGATCTTTTCAGACTATATTATTTAAATTTTTATTTGATTTAATATCATTAAAATATTACTTTTTTGAAAAAACCCACTTGAAGTTTTCAATAGCACCTACTATAAAAATTATATGAATATTTGAGTTTCTTTTACTTTACTAATATTAAAAACTTAATCATATAAATCATGCAACTCTATTTGACAAATTTATGCTGCACAATAAATTATATAAAAATAAATGTGAAACAATAAGTTTTAGTAAAAAAAAAAATTTTTTTTTTTTTAAAAAAACCCACTTATCGTTCCAAGTGGGTTTTTTCAAGGTGGGCCCACCCAATAAAACCCGGGCGGGTTTTTTCAAAGTGGGCCCACTTGGCGAACCCTGGTTGTGGGCAAATAGGGTTCAAGAGTTGATGATTTAAGTAAGAGGGAGCTTAATTATACAGACTCTAAAATATACATTCTGAAATCTATATCATCTGTGTTAAAATCCTTGCCTGTTTTTGATCCATTAAGTTGGCCTTGCAAAGAAAAAATTCTTGAATTTGGGATAAATGCTATAAAGTGTTTTTCATGTAATTAAATTCAAGTCTCTTAAATGAACTAGAGGATGATTTGTTGGCCGAATTTGAGTTTTATTCACTTGACTCAGGGATGCTTCAGGGTAATACTAACCGTACTTCTCTTTAAGCTGTGTTCTGTCTATTATGACAAATGAATCATCCCTCTTAGGATGGCATGAGCACTGGTAGAATAGCATTAAAATGTTATGTTGAACATATTTAAGAATCTCTCTGGGCATTCTTCAAGTTCATTCTTCTTTGCGTTTATTCTTCTTCATATTCTTCATATTCTTCTCTCAGAACATTTTTCACTGCTCTGAATTAGTGTTAATGAAGTGGACATAAATTTGAATTTTGCTCTTCCAACACAGCATTCTTTACCTTCTCTATCCTAAATTCAAGAATTCTTTTCTTTGGAAGGCCAACCCAAGGTTTTTAAAACCCGCAAATTCAGAGCCGGATTATACCTTTTGTAGGCCCTAGGCATAGCCGTTTTTGGGCCCCCCTCCTTCCCCCACTCCTCCCCTCTTTTCAAAATATATGCTAAAATTTTCTTTCATATTTTTTTTAAACATTTTTATTAATATGGATTTTAATTTACAAATTTGTTTATCAAACTTTATCTGCAATAATGACATACTGCCCATATTGCAGTTGATATCGATAATACCATTATGATTAGTTCGATCGATAACTATGTAAACACTTCACGCCAACAATACAACAACAAACCAGCAAAGAAAACAGTGAAATTGATAGTGAGATTAATTACAAGAAATATTTACGCCATTTTAGATGTATTAATTTCAGAAATGACTAAAAGGCGTAAAGCTTACAGTGATTCGTACGATAATGTCGGTTTTCTTGTTACAAAAATTTGTCAGAATCTGAGATTAAACTAAAAGCGCAAAATTTGGCGAAAATTTACTCATCCGATTTAGAGGAAAACTTTGTAGATGAATTTTTGATTTCAAATTTGAATGAACATAAATCTGCACAAGAAATGTTGAAGACTCAAATTAAAGATAAACTTGTGAATACTTTTCCTAACGTTCACATTGCATTAAGAATATATTTGTCGATTCTTGGATCAAATGCAGAAGGAGAAAGATCCTTTTCCAGATTATAATTGATAAAAAATTATTTGCGTTCAACAATGAATCAAGATCGTTTGGCATCGCTCGCACTTATGTCTATTGAATACGACATTTTGCGTAGTTTGGAATTCGACAGCATAATACAAGATTTCGTTGAATCTAAAAAAGTAATATATTAGATCATAAGATTCTGCAAAATAATTTATTACCGAAAAATGTTATATTTTTATTTGTATCTTCATAATTTTGTGCAAAATACACTTGTTGTTTTTAAAGCTAAATTATTTTTGTCAAAAATTTTTTTGTTCTCCCAAGTTTTTCGTAGGCCCTAGGCACGTGCCTAGTGTGCCTATAGGTTAATCCGGCCCTGCGCAAATACTATGTTAACACATCTGTTGATATAAATTACAGTTTTTCTGTGATGTACATTTTTGCATATTTAATTAATATTCCTCTTTTAAAGTCTTATTTTGCATCCCATTTTTTATATTTGTCAGCTGAAAACTCAGAGCTATAGGAAAAACATTTGATTTGAAGCGCATTTTATGACAAAACTTACATGTCAGTCCTTAATATTTGGTCGCCAGGGGAAATCTTGCTCTCTGATCTAGAGAGAGCAAAAGAACTGTGTAGGATCAAAATTTTTGATAGATTTTATAATTTGCTTTAATTTTTTTTTATTCAGTATCTTTTTATGTTTCGAAATGTGTTTTTAGGTGTCATCTTTTGTCTGTATAATACACCAAATTAAAGGAAAGATAATCTCTTTCCCACATCATTAAATAAAACTTATTATAATTTTTTTCGTTCATCTCTCTTTTCTTTTATCTTTTTTTATATTTATTGTTATTACATCTATCTATCAAGAATTTTCGCAAAACATCAGCAGCTTTTGGATAAGACAATTTGGAAAAATTCCTCTTGTATACCTGAAGATAATTTTTGCACTGATAATTTTACATTAAGACCATACATTTATGTATACAAATCAATGACCAGCAATGAAAAAAACTTTAAAAATGAAAATTTATTGATAGTTTTATATTATTATTGAATGAAAAAATGTAACCTGTGTGGTATTTTTTTTTTAAAATGAAACTTTAACAATAATTAATAAATATCAATTCTCAATTTGAGTCACATAAAGTTAGTTTCATTTTAAGCTAATTCTAAGTTATGATTTTAAAATACTCAAGTCAATTTTGAACATGCTGAGCTGATTTTCGAGAGTTTTAAGCTATAGACTATTCAAAATAGTCAATATTCAATAATTGAATTTAGTTGAAAATTTAATTAATATTTCAAGAAAATAATTATGTCTAAAATTTAGAAGAAATTTTAAGAATTTTTACTTCTTCATTGCAAAAACATCTTTGTATCAATTATATTTTTATATTGCCTGAAGTAAGACCACATTTTGTAAGCAAACACATGATAATTTAAAGCCAAAAATCTTGTTTGTATTTTTAATATTTTTTTCTTTTTAATTCCCCATAAGCTTTATAAAAATTTAAATTGTAATAGATATTGTTTGTTTTGCATTTTTAAATAAGTCTATAGTTCATTTAAATTGTCTATGTTTTAGAAATGGGTAGAAATTGACTTTGATGGCATTTTTGGGAAGCTTTCCATATCATGATCTGTGGCAGAATTGTTTTGCATTTTTAAATGTGTCTATATTTAATCTAAATTGTCTATGTTTTAGAAATGGGTAGAAATTGGTTTTGATGGCATTTTGGGAAGCTTTCCATATCATGATCTGTGGCAGAATGTGTTTTGCATTTTTAAATCTGTCTATATTTCATCTAAATGTCTATGTTTTAGAAATGGGTAGAAATTGACTTTGATGGCATTTTGGAAAGCTTTCCATATCATGATCTGTGGCTGAGTAATCGCTAAGTCTTGGCCATTTCTGGACAGTGGCCTGCGAGAAACTAAAATGATGAAAAAAAATCAAGAAAATTGACTGACTTTAAGGGAAAAAAAAATCACAAAAATTGACTGACTTTAAGGCTATAACTTATATCCACCCTGGGCAAACCTCTACATGTTTTTTTTTTTTTTTTTCAAGAAAAGTTTCTGTTTGAATTAAATTTGGCGACAGGGCGATTGTAGTTGGCATTGCAGATTATGATACGGAAATATCCCTAGCATTTTTTAAATGACATTTCATTTTTAGTATATCTTTGTGCATGTGATTTCTTTTCATTCAAATAGACCAGTAGCTTTTTACTAGGCGGCAGTTTTATTCCTGATTTTTTTTCATTTCTCCCATTTATATAATTTATCTAAAATTCAAAAATTTCAATGAGTAATTAAAACTGAAGTTGCAAATTTTGATAATAATTAAATATTGTTTATTTTTTATGTTTTTAAGTAACCAATTTCTTGTTTTTACTCATCACTTTTTAAATAAGAACTGGTGAATAAAAATCAAAATTTCAAAATTCAGACATTAACGCTGTTAAAATCAAATTAATTGTGCAGACATTCTAAATTATTCAATTTTTAATAAGAGTTAAGAGGGAACAGAAAAATGCCAATTACATTTCCAATTAAAAATTTAAAAAAATGAATAAAAATTCAGTTAAAATTAAAAAAAAGTACTTTTTTTCCGTTGCTTGCTTTACAATAATTTTAATATTCTAAACCAAACTACATTTGGAACACAAAGCAGAATGTATTAATAAATATCTAAACACTTTTAAGTCAACTATTTTAAATTTATCTGAATCAATATTAATATAATCTGATAATATTAATTACTGATAATTTAATCTGATAATATCTGATACTCTCGAAAAATTTTGTATTTTCATGTTTACTAACAATGTTCTGTTTGTCAAATAATAATGTCCTTTTATTATTTTTTAAAATCTGACAAAAAGGAAACTAAATGTTTAATAACATAACTAAATAAATCAAATACACAAAAATTTTTTCAGGTACTAGTAAAGTAATTATTGATCCTTTGGCAATTACTGTCCCCTTTAAGTACATGGTAGTTTTTACCAAATAAATGAAAAACTATTTAATTTCTTTAATCAAACTATTCATATTTTATAAAAGTAATTTGATATACTTTATTAAAATCAATTTTTTTTGCTTGTTTGCAATTTCTCAAAAGAAATCATGGGACATTAATTATATTCAATGAATTTGCCCACTGAATTTTTAAGGAGAAAGTATGCTTATTGGACATAAAAAAATGGTACTGCAATGAAACTGTGTTATTCTGTAGAGCCCCGAGGCAAAATCGCAGCGACATGTCGATGTTGTCGCAAAACGCTACAGAGTTCTTGCAGAACGATTTTTCTCTTGAAAAGTAAAAAAAAAAAAAAAAAAAATCACTTTTCTTTTCTACAGAAATTTACACCTAATATTGGAATCTTGCTTTTAGATAATCACTTTTTGATGTGCTCAATTTATGCCAATAGTATCGTAAATCAATGTAATGTTTCAATTGTATTTTCGGCTATTATTGATATTGATTTCCACATGGTTTTTAAATATCCTGATATATTTCAAACAATCTGGAAAATTCAAATCGTGCATTTGAGTATTTACTTTTTAAGGCAATAATTCTATCGAATTTTGGCAGTTATTGCTCTTGATTTCTCCATAGTTTTTAAATACGATATTTTTTATACAATATTATTTATTATAACAGCCTAATCTCGAAACAAAACACCCATTTGAGGCATCCGATTCGCGTGATTTCGTCGTCTATCTTTTTATTGACAATTACTACTACCGATTTCATGATTTTTAACAATTTTTTTATTATGATGATTATTTACAATGGGTGATGTAGGAAATAATTTAAGCGTCCCCCCACACCAGAATGCAAAAATATCATCCATATTAGAATAAAAAATTATTACATGTTCAATTAAAAAAACAAACATATTGCTGCTTCTAAACTAAAACGACACATCTGCAGGCATAATACATTTGTAGATGTGTCATTTTAATTTTGAACCAGCGATATATAGTTTTTTCTTATGTAAACGCAGCACTTTTGTTATTTTAAATTAGCAACATTATTTAGTTTATTTTTAGTAACATTATTTAGTTTATTTTTAGTAACATTATTTAGTTTATTAATAGTAACATTAATTAGTTTGTTATTATTAAAAGTATCTTGCAGAAAGATATTAGTGCTAAAGAGTTTTGTCGCAGATAGCTCGAAAAAATTCTGCCACAGGGCTGTAGAGAACAATGTTCTTTATAATCTGGAAGTTATACTTCATTCAACTAGAGCCATCTATAGTATTTTATTAGTTTTTTTTCGTCCTTTGTATAGTTATTACACAAAAGTTGGGGGGCACATACAAAATGAGGTGTAGAACAAAATTTTTAAATTATTCTAAGAATGTTGATTATATATATGCAAGTACCCAAGTTATACTATGTAAGAATATGTATGTACTTTTCTCTGTAATACTTTCATAATATAGCAGGTATTGGTGACATGGGACAGTAATGACATTTTACTTATATTTTATTTTTTAAAAAATATAATTTATATATAAAATGCATCTGCCGAACTTTAAGAAAAATATATAATTAAAAAAATGAAAATATATATTTTACTGCAAAATATTGTTTAAGGCACAAAATGTATATTGTACATGGTACTGGGTATATTGTATGAGTAAAAATATCGATATACTGTATTGTAATTTAAAAGTATTCAATATATTTTTTTTTAACAAGCAGTGTTTTCATCGCAGAAAAAAATGGGTGAGAATTTCTCACCCTTTCTCAAAAACAGGGTGAGATTTCAAAAAGTTAAGTGAGATATCTAAAAACTATAAAAAAAAAAAAAACACTAAGAGACTTGAAAAAAAAATCCTTTCTTTAATTATAATACATTTTTAACATCTTCTAATTTTTAAAGCATTGAATATTTTTTTTTTTGCATCATCATATGGAAAATGTTCTACATCTACTTTTTTTATCAGCTATTCTCATTAGGTTGCTCAAATGCGTGTTTGTTTCATTTTGATCGTTTCTACCCACATTTGTTTCATTTTCATTTATCCGTTTCGGAGTAGAAGATATTGCCTTTACAAGGTATTTGTCCATCTTACAATAATGAGCAAAAAATTTGAACTTCTTACATGGAGAAACCTTACCTACGGTAAACACGTGGTTGCAGAGAAAATGCGTTCTGAAAGAGGTTCCGAAGGATGGTGTTCTGTTGTTCTTAAAGGTTCTGAACAATTCTGGTAAATAGGAAAGCTAGATAATGGGGCAGATGTTGAAAATAATGAAAGATCCAGGAAGAAAAGTGAAACAGATTTCATTCTAAATGGCACAATGAGAAATTTTTTTCAAAGTGCAAGAAATTCGCGAATTTTGAAATTGGTTTATAGAATGCGCGAATTTCTCGCGGTAATAATTTTTTAATGCGAGAAAAGAAAAAAATATGCGAGATTCTCGCGTTCTCGCGCTGTAGTGAAAACACTGAAAGACTATAAACTTTTAATTTTAACTTAGAATTTTCTGAATAGTAAGAAGTTTCATATTCTCTAAAAGTGTAAGTAACTTTTTCTCTAATAATTGGTTTTAAATGAAAGGCTACCATCATGTAAATGTTGCTTTGTGCAAATGTTGCACAAATGTTGTTTTGTGCAAAGATTTTTGACATAAAGTCAAATAATTTACTTTTTGTCACATGGCTTAAAAACTCTTGTTTATTCGAGTGATGTTATTCATGATTGTTTTCCATTTTTTGGTACTTTTTGTGTAGATAGTCTGCAAAGTACTTTCTTATTTTGCAAACCTTTTTTTTTCCTTTTAGCTTATGTTTCTTTATTCTGAAGGTAAAGTTTATGCTGATCTAGTAATTAATTTGTTAGGCATGAGTTTTTGGCTTATTTTGTTCACTTAGCTTTTTTATGTCCTTTTCTCAGCCTATTATATTATTTGTACTTATTTAATTATTTTTCTTTCAGGCCTGGTAAATTTTATGAATTGTATATGCTTGTATTTCCTCTTTACAAATGGATAGAAATGAAGCAACATTTAAGAACTTTTTGATAGAAAAAATTGAAAAAACTGGTGGTTCAGCACAAATTAGATATTTAAATCAACTTCTTTCTAGTCTAAGTTATGATGTTAGGAGTTCTGTGGCAAGTAATCAAGTTGAATTGATGAGATTTTTACGTAAATACCCTGATACCTTTCAAGTTGATGCAAATGGAAATGTCAGACTTCAAAGTACTAATTTACATGAGACTGATGCTAATGATGATGATGATGATCGATCTGTGAAAAGGTTTGTAAAAACTGAACCAAGTGATGATTTGCCCAGACAGTTAAACGATGGTGAAGGCGTTGTTATTAAAATCCACCCTACTTTTGGATTTATAGCTGCCAAGTCACCTTTGAAGACACAAGTATATTTTTCTCCAGCCTCTTTTGGGAATGAGCAGGTAACACTTTTGACTGATATAGACAAGTTGCATATTGGCGCAAAAGTTGGTTTCTATGCAACTAAGCAAAGTAATGAACATAGTACTAAATATCGTGCTAAAAGAGTGTGGTTTATAAAGTCTGAAGAAGATGGTAATCGAAATAAATTCCAGAATGACTGTGAGCCAAAGAGTAGGAAAACTCGGGAGACTGGAAAATATGATGCTGGTGTTAATGAAGGTGAAGGCAAGATTCTAAAACTTTCACCAACCTTTGGATTTATAATAATTGACAATGACAAAAATAACACAGTATTTTTTTATAAGAGCAACCTTGCTAAATATGAAAACGTTGTGGACTTAAATAAAGTTTTAAAAGTTGGAGATTTGGTTGAGTTCAAAGCTGTGCGAACAGCAGAGAAGAAAAATACAGCACGATGGTCTGCAACTCAAGTGTGGATAAAAAAAAGTACTAACGCTATACCAAACACAAAAGGTAGTGCAGATTTGCAAAATGTTGCACCGAAAAAACAGCATCTTAAAAATCAAACTGGTAAAATCTATCCACACTCAAAAGGAATTGTTATAAAATTTGGTTCCAAGTTTGAAAATATCGCAGATGCTGATTCCAGTATATTTTATATGCTGGGTACTAAAGTTATGGATGTGTCTTGGGAATTTTCCGATGGAGATAATGTCCGCTTTGATGCTGTTGAAATTAAGTCTCATCCAGGTTGGAAAGCAACTCTGGTTTGGACTGGGGAAAGGCCAAAAGTAGTTACAGCTCCTGACTTGGGTGATTTTAGTGAATTTGCTGATGATATTGATGATACGGCTAGCACTATTTCAAAAGTCTCTGATAATTCTATTTTTTCTGAAAACAGCAGCAGATCTTATCAGCCACCATTAAGCAGATCTTCAGGTTATTCGTCAATGAGACAATCCCAAGAAAATTTGCAGCATTTTAGTGTACCTCCTAGCAGAAACTCGAGCAGCATTGAAACACGTTCTTACATTGACATGGATGTTGAAGATATTTCAGATACCACTAGTTGTTATTCAAGGTCTTCAGATAAATCTGCTGGTGTTTCTGGTAGGGGCTTTTCAAGAAACTCTCGAGCTCAACGACGAAGATCATCCAACCAGAAAAAAAAGTATTCCAACCAAGATCTAAGGCATGATAATATGTACAATAGTTCTAATTCATATAGTGAGAATTGGCGGACAAGTGGAAATAGAAACTCAAATTCTCATCAAGAAAAAAGGCAGAGAAGTTTAAACAGAAATCCTGATTTATATCACAGAAGGCAGGAAAGCTTAAACAGAAATTCAAGTTCATACCACGAGAGAAGGCAGGAAAGCTTGAACCGAAATTCAAGTTCATACGATGAAAGAGGGCAGGAAAGCTTAAACAGAAACTCTAATTCATATAATGAAAAAAGACAGGGCAATGTAAATAGAGGTTCAAATCCTTATCAGGAAAAGAGGCAAGGTACTGTAAACCAAAAACCAAACTCTTATCAGGATAGAAGACCAGATATGAAAAAAAGGAGTTCAAGTGTTGGAAAGAATTCTGCACATCAAAATGTTGAACGATTTAAACGATATGAGGAAATACTTCAAAAGTATATTGTTGACACACCAAAAGAACCTGAAGATGACAATATTAGTACAATCTCAGATTCTTCCAAAAGTGATGTTTCATTTAAAGATTCTCCACCTGAAACCAAGACTTACATAAATTGGGCTGATACTCCTTACCCAGGTGAAGATGACGATCTAGAAATTGATGATGATGCAGAAAAAGACGACATAGAAACTGAAAAAGTGGCTACCCAAAATTCTGCGAAAGATTCTATAGATGATGCATCTGTTATCAATCAGGACGAGGTGTACAACTCCGAAGATGAGTTTAGTGACGCAGTTGAAGAGAGAGCAGAATCTCTTCCACTCGATGAACCACTTAAATTATTAGCTGCAAATGATGATTTGTCAACTGATGCCAAAGAAGAAAAAGTTCCTACTAAGTGCTGCGTTAAAATCTTCAAAGAAATTGAAGGAACAATGAAAAAGGTGCATTGTAAATATGGTACAATTATTTGCCCCTTGTTGCCCCAGCCTGCCAATTTTTTCTGGCAAGATGTCTATCATAATGAAATACCAGTTTCAGACCGATATGATGATTTGAGAGAATTTCTGAAGGTAGGAGATGTTCTAAAATTCAATTGTATCAGAGTGGTCGATGAGGAAGAATGTAATTTTATTAAGTGCACTATGCTGTGGAAGGGCAAAAAGCCTAATATTGTCGAAATGACACCTCAGCAATATATTGCCAGTGAAAAATTGAAAGTTTTCCTTAAAGATGATAATTATGAAATAGAAGTGGTATCACCTAGTAATCCAACTCCTGCCAATGCACCACCAGAGCAGCCGAAACGAAAATTTTTAGTCACTGTAAATAGTGAAGATTCAGACAGTGAGGCTGAGGCATCTGCCTCTGCTGCTAAACCTTTGCCAAATAGCTCTGAACACAAAAAGGTTTCTTCGAATGAGAGTGAAAGTGGTGCTGAGGCGTCTGCCTCTGCTGCTAAACCGTTGCCAAACAGATCGGTACACACCAAAGTTTCAAACCTTAGTTCAGATGAGAGTGAAAGTGATGCTGAGGCATCTGCCTCTGCTGCTAAACCGTTGCCAAACAGATCGGTACACACCAAAGTTTCAAACCTTTGTTCAGATGAGAGTGAAAGTGATGCTGAGGCATCTGCCTCTGCTGCTAAACCTTTGCCAAGCAGATCCGTACACACCAAGGTTTCAAACATTTCTTCAGATGAGAGTGAAAGTGATGCTGAGGCATCTGCCTCTGCCGCAAAACCGTTGCCAAACAGATCCGTACGCCCTAAGGTTCCAAAGCTTTCTTCTGATGACAGTGGAAATGAGGCAGAGACAAATTCCGATAAAAATGAACTTATAGAAGGAATTAGTAAAATAATTAAATATGGTGGACTGCCTTCATGTTCTCGGGTATGTCTCTTTTTGTTTACAATGCAAGTTAATTTTAGATAACTAGTTTCAAGACGAAAAAAAAGTGATTTATAAAGGCTTAAAATTTTTATTAGATATTATATTTTCTTAATATAATTAATTATTGAATGAAAGTTGATTGATTGACTTTTCCTTTTTTAATGAAATTTTATAAAAAGGTATTTTCAAAATAATAATTGACTGAAAGGAAATTTAAATTAGCTTTAAAATGTATGGTATGTAATTTCAAGTTAAAACCGTATTACATTACCATTCAAGCAGGGTTGGCAGGTTTTTGACTTGTGACAGTTTTTGACAGTTTAAACCATGGTTTAAACCGTCACGTCAGAAACCTCACTGTCGAAAATGTCAAAAACCTATATTCATATGTGAAATTTAATTAATACATAAAATTTATATATTTTTTAAAGGATAGTGTTTCTAAATATGTTCAGAAAAAATAAATTTAAAATTTTGAAGAAACACTTATATTTTGAATAGTAACCAAAATCTTGTACTTTTGAAAGCTCACATCTTTTGTAATATTATGTATTCATTTTCATGTGTTATTGAAAATCTGCAGTGATATTATTAAGAAATTTATTTATAACCAAATTTAGTGTATAGTATAGATTATACTAAAAATTAGACATTTTTAAAGATAAACATTAGCAGTTTTGTACATTAGACATCTTTTAAAGAAAAATCTTTTTAATATTCTTTTAAATCTTCTTAATAATCTTTTTAACATAAGACAATACAAATTTAAGTGCTTTCTGTTAAATACACAGAGTAGTTAGTGTCGATTTACAGTATATTCAGCCTATTCATTTACTATGCTGAAAATTTAGTTTATCCAAATACTTGTGAATTTCATTTTGCTGAATACTATATAGTTTTGTTGAATATCTAAATATTCAGCTGTTGAATAATTACTTCTTGCTTTCAAGATATGCATTATTTGTATTCTTAATACAAGTGGGGGAAAAAAATTAAGAGGTAAAAATTGTTTTAAAATGATAAGTGTAATAATTATAAATAAATATAATAAACAATATGAATTATATTTATCATTATTCACAAATATAACTACTTTTAAATTCAAATTAACATACTGGATAATAAAGATATTCGGTATAACATTAAAAAAAAATTTTTATACACTTGTATCTTATATCAAGTTTGTATTTATACAACATAACTTGTAAGTTCCTTATAAATATTAGTTATATGTTCCTTATATGTCAAAAATGCATAGTAATAAACTTTTAATTTTCTTAAGTATCAAAAAAAAAATTTTTTTTTTCAAAATATAAATATTTAAAAAAAATTTGTGCAAAATTTTTCTGCACATGCATTTGAATATAAATTTCTGAGATTTTAAATCTGTTATTTTACCTTAATTTTAATTAAAAAATATTTTAAAACCTGCTGATTACCTATAGTATAATTAAATTTCAATATAATGCATGGCAACTGTTGGTAGTTTTGAAGTTTATATATTTTCTTGGCAAACTTCAGTTTTTGACATTTTTGACGGGTTTTTGACGGTTTAAACCAGTATTATACCCTTGTCATGTCAAAAACTACTTTTTGACGTCAAAAACCCAACCCTGCATTCAAGTATGATAAAGTTCTAGTTCAGTAGTTTTGTTAGAATGAATTTTTTTTTTTTTTTGCTCCTACATTAAAGAACATAATCTACTAATTAACCCCTTAACACACAGATTTTCGAGAAAAAAACAGGCATAAAAATTTTTTTTAATGCAAAAAAACACATTTCGTTTGGTGGACAATTTTGATTGTACTGCACTTTTGTTCCATGGAAGAAAGCTATATTTTATATTTGAATAAATAAGTGTTATAGCTTACAATCCTATGTAAATGATAAATATCAATAAAAAGTTTTTTTCTTCTTAGCTTTCATTTTCAATTCTCGATTATATTCGAATGTGAAAAATTATAGCAACATAAAATACAACGTCACTCGAATTATCTTGAGTGTGCACAGTTTGGCCTGCTTGCACTCGAATTAACTCGAGCGCACAAGTTAAGGGGTTAAATACAAATTCAATGAGTGATACAAATTCAGTTTGAATGATACAATTTCCAAATTTATCACATAATAAAGAGTATTGCTATCTTAGTAATTGTGGTTATTTTTAAATTATATCTTTGCTTATAATAAAATGAAGACTGTGTGAATGTGAAGAGTTTATGAAATTGTGAGCAAACAATGTCTCTTCAAGGTACAAAATTTTTTGAGAAGATAGATATGGATCTCTCATTAAAATCCAATTCTTGATCAGAATCTTTTTTATCCTAAATAACATGACATAATTTTATCCGAAATAACATTATATAAATAACATAATTTTAAAACGTTTTAGGCCAGCCAAAATATAGTTTTCATAAAAATTCTCGGCACATTATTAAAAAAAATTTAGTTTTATTATCTTGGTGCGAAATTGTTAAGCTAAATATTATTGTTAATAGACTTCGGTGTTGATGTTAGGAGAATAAGTCCAGAATTTCCTATTTTAATTACGTAAGTGCACTTATTTAATAACTAGTTGAAGATTTTCGATAGTTTTTATTTAATTTTATTCTGTATTCTATTGAACTTGATTACCAAATTTGTAAATTTAACTTAGAAAAACTTGAAACAAGTTTTAAGAATGCTTACAAACTTGAAATTTAATATTTGGTAACTTTGTTCAGTAGAAATACATTTCAATTGATAAAATTAATTAAAAACTATTCAAAAATATGAATTAGTTTCTGAATAAACTTGGAAATTCCACACTTATAATTGTCCATAGCTTAATATGGAGGAAGTAAAATCTCTTTTCTCTCTGAAAAAAAACCCCCTGAATTTATTTATTCTACTTGAAAGAAATATTAAAAAAATAGACGAACATTTGATCGAAACTGTTCTAAAAGTTGTTCTTAATTGGTGTAAACCTAATAGGAAATTTCCACAACGGCCTGTTCGTAAACTATAAATATATGATTACATCACTATCTAGATCTCACTGTCGTTATTTAGAATAATATATAAGTTTTTTTCTTGTTATGCTTAGTATGTTGATTTTTTTTTTGTACTTAACCACTTATTTTCTGTAATTTCAGGTTGACTTGACGTCAGTTTCTTCAGAAATATTAAATTTTGTTTTGAATATGTGTGCTGTAAAAAAACTTGAAGCAGTGAACCAATCTGTTAAGGAAACCCAAACAATTGATGACACATTGCCCGAATCAGTGCCTACTAGTACAGCATCCCAAACTATATTTACAGGAGATGTTAGAGGAAACAATATATACACAGAGTGATAATAATTTAGTTGAATTCTAAATTCGTTACTTAGTTCCTGTCATCCCATTCATCCTTGTCTTTTATGTTTTGTTATTTGAAGCTCAAAGCAATCTTTTAAGTTCATTTCGGCTATTTCGTTCAGGGATACTAACTACTACAGCTTTTCCCAATTTCTACAAACTTAAGTGCTAAAATATAAAAAAAAATCCAGTTTTCAGTTTTTTAAAGTAGTACAATGCTAGTGTTTCATTTGTAGATAATCCCTCATTTTGTAATAATTAAAGATTTACTTGTTCAGTAAATAGTTGAATATCATTTGCTTGTACAGAATTCAGGGTGCGCAGCATTTTAAAAAAGTGCTTAAAGGTGCTTTCTTTGTTCGGGGTTTGTAAAAAGTGCTTAATTTTCTATCTTTTAAAAAGATATTTTTTCTGCGTCTTGTCGATTGTCTTTCTAAATTACAAAAAAATGCATGATTTTTGACAATTTTCTTTGCAATATTTATCAGATACTAGTTATTTTATCATGATTATATAAAGTTTTTGAATTTTATTGATTTTATGTTTATAAATTAAGAACTTTAAACAAAAGAATTTTTATTTAATGTTTATTACTGCACAGATCCTAATTATGATTTTTTTGGAAAGTGATTAAAATATTTTTTGAGTGCTTAAAAAGTACTTAAAAGGTGCTTATTTTTTGTTGACAAATCTAGCTACGCACCCTGGAATTAAGCAAAAAAATCTTAAACATTAATTATTGTTTTATTTTTTAAATTCTTCACAGCAATAAATTTTCAAGACAATGGAAAATGCTGTGGCATCACAAAAGAGGTTTTAGCTAAGAATAGTTAAAAAATCATTTTTCCTATTATAATCTATTTTCTACATTTAAAGTAGATTTTTATGTTTAACAGACATCTATATTTTAAATTGAAAAATCTATTTAATTTAAGCTTCTGAGCCTATTGAAACTTATATTTTGCTTAGATTTGAAAATCATGATAAATTATGCAATAAATTTTTTTTTTTACCATTAATGTTTTAAATTAGAAAGGAAAAATTGCTTCTTATTTATATCTAAAGTTAAAGTTAGTTTATAATAGATTTGTGAATGATGTAGTTGAGGAAATTTTTTTTGTGGTGGTGTCACAACAGATTATATTTGTAAATTAATTAAACTGAAAATTGAAGGGAAAAAACTATTTAGGCATAGCAAGGGACTTAGTTTTGAACAAAAATGCTCTAAGTTAACCATTTTTAAGATGCTTTTTTATCTGCATGCATTTAAATATGATAAAACTTTTTTGTTAAGAGACAATTTTAAATTTAGCCATAGAATATCAACATGAAATGTTTTAATTTGTAATTTAGTAATACTAGGAAAAATATTTTTGTTGCTGCGGAAAGCAATATAGTACTTAGTATCCCTGCTTTCTCATCATCATCAAAATTTTTATGTTAAAAATTGTGGTTATAATTGAGTAAATCACTGCCGTAACTATTTATTTGACATGACATTCAATGTTAATTACTGATGAAGTGAGAAAATGTTATGTTTTATGATAATGCTGTGATAACTTTTTAGTCTTAATATTTTTTTTTCTGTTGTGTTTTTACTTTACTTATCAATAACTCCTGATTGGAAGTTGTCAGAAATTTCTGTGTGCATGAAAATGTTGCCATACTTTAGGTTTTCTTAAATTATTTATTTTATTTAATTCTTGAATTATTAATTTTTATATCTTATTGTTAAAATATAAGATAATCCCATATTGAGAATTTATGTAAAATATATTCAAAATTAGCCTTCTCATTTTGCTCAACCTAATAAAATATTGTAGTATAATAATTCTCAATTAAAAAAGCATATGGATATGTCTTTATTTTTGTTAAAACTTATTTTCAGGTGAAAAAAAGAATTTAATATTTTTTCCCAAGGAAATGATTAATATCATTTTCTTGTCTTTTATTTTTAAACTTTATTATTATTTTTTACATAAAATATGATATACGCGTACATTTTAAGGATAGGAGTAAAGAATTTTGTACAGTAAATTTCTAACACACTTTTTAACGAAAAATTTAAACAATGTGGATTTTGTTTGTATTTTAGGGGTAAAGTTTTGTGATAATAAAATTAATAAAACGCCATTTTTTAAACATTTGTTATAAAAAACGGACAGTCTTAGAAACCAAAGCAGTTTAAAAGGCAGTTATTTTTGATGAAGCGTTTTGCATTTTTCTTTATTTGCATCAGAAAATCAGTACAAATATGCTTGCATAGACTAGAATTAAATCTTAATAGCTATAAAAAGTTCAGCCTTGTAAGTTGTTTTAATTCCATTACTTATGAACATTTTTGGCTTTACACTTTAGTTTATCTTTCATTACATTGGTATGTATTTCTTTTTAGAAAATTTTGAATGTCTGGAGTTTTAACTTAAGTTTGAAAATATTTAATTCTTTATGTCAAATTTATTGTCTTTGAATAGTAATTTGAAACAGTAATTCGATAAACTGTAATCTTAGATTTCAATTTTTAAATCTTTTTGTAGGGAACGGATTATCCGTAACGATCGGGACCATCGCTATTCCGGATAACTGATTTTTCCGGTTTTCTGAATCGCTACAAAAAGCCGTTCTTTTATTGTTAAGCCCAACTTAAAAAAAATAAATATTTGGAAGTAATCTTAAAAAGAAGAAAAAAGGATGGAGTAATACACTAATAATTATTCCAAAATGATGGTAAGGTAAACATCTTTCAAAAAAGAAAGAAAAATCCTAAAATCTTAAGAGGAAAATTTTTTTTTTTTTTTTTAAATTGTGGGAAAATTTATCGAATTTTGTTCCGGTTTTTTGGTTTTCCGGATTTCTGATTTCCGGATAACGGGTTCTGTACTGTAATTGGTGTGAAGATAGAATTTTATCATTCACCATTTAGTATTTATGTTGATACCTTTATCAAAATTGTTGCACTTTTTCAAAATCCTATCAAAAATATAAATTGCTTGCAAAAATATAAAAAGTATTGCATTTTTTAATTTGCCCCTTTATATCTCAGATCGAGATAAATGCATTGTATCATAATCTCATTATATTTTATGAAGCTTTGTCTAAGTTATAAGCGAAAAATGTTATGAATAGCTAAACTCTTATTATTATATTCATATGAAAGCTTTTAATTCATTTATTAAATTGGCATTTGGAATTTTGTCATTTGTCATTGAATTGTCAATGCTGCATATTAGTTAATTTTTTTACTGTGTGTATACAGGCTTATTTTTTTTTAAGGGAAAAAATACAATATTCAATTAATTTTCAAAATTTAAATGCCCGTGCTTTTAATTTTACTTGCTCAGAATTTGTAACTTCAGTATTTTTAGTATCTCCCCTCTGAACATTCAACAATACCTCTTTAAATTGTTTTGTGGTTGGTTAAAATTGAGAAAGTAAAAAAAAAAAAAATCGTCCAGAATACTACACACTATTAAGGTTTCACAAGAAATGTACCATTTAAGAACATCTTTTTAATGTGTATTTAATACCTTCGTTTGAAATAACTTAAAATAAGATATGATACATTTATTTTAAATTCTCCAAAATATTGACTTAAGTTATTTACTGACTTAAATATTTTTCTTTAAATCTATAGATAGGTATATTTATTAATCAATATTATTAAATATTAATAAATAAATAAGCTCTTGAAATTAAAACTGCTCATGTCATTGATCCAAATCTTTCTTTTTTGTGCTTGATTTTTTTTCGTGGTTTATGTCCGCAAAATATTTATATTTTTCTTCGGTTATTATGAAACTGTCCGTTTTATTAACTCGAAATTTTCCTTTAAGTACGTAATCTTTTTCCTGACTTATGTCATCTGATTATTATTTTTCTTCAGGTTTCATGATAATCAAGGTGAAACTATTGAACTAGAAGACATATATTAAAAAAGAGCATTTCCGATGAATGGTAATTTTGAATTGTATGCAGATAGAAAAGTTCTGAATGAAGTTCTAGCTAAATTTATTTATTTTATGTGAAAGAACATTGTTTCTTATTATTTTTGTTCTGTTTGACATTGTTACACAAATGTATACTTACATAAGCTAAATGTTAATTTTTCTTTTAAATTGTCTATGTAAATTTGTTGAAAATGAATCAATAAATGATAAGATTGTTAATTACATAAACACTGTTATTTTTATTAATGAGCATTGGAAAACTATTTTTGTATTGAGAAATGTTATTGAAACTTTTTTTTTTTAAGTTAGTGGTAAAATAGGACATGTTGTGATTTATAATTGCTATGTAAGAAGTTAAATATGTTTATGGGGACATGGTACATAGATTGGAAATATTCTGATATTTTCTACTTACCTACATTTTTCAAAGCATAACAATTTCTTTTTTGAAAGCTTATTAATATATTTTATTCCAATTTATATTTACTGGATGCTTACAGGCTGTTGTAAGATTGCAATTTAAATTATTTTAATTTTTTTGGGGAAGTCACAACTTTGACGTTTTTTAAGAGTTTTAGACCTTTTTTATTATTTATGGTTTGTTTCATTTTTTTAATGACTTTCAATTATTTCTGTTTTGTAATGCCAACTAAAATTTACTCAAGTTTTACGAGAAAAAAAATGGCAAAATTGAAAAAAAATTAAAAGGGGTTTGAAAGTGTTTTTTTCTTCTTCCTGAACACACATTAAATAAAAACAAAATTTTTTTAGCTAGTTTGACTGTATTGTTGCTCAAAAATATCAATTATATAGCAATAGAATAATTGACTATATAGCAATAGACTTCATGTGAAAACCAGGTTAATCAGTTTTTATTTTTAATGCATTTTTAATTGTAACTTTTTGATAAGTGTAAGAACCTAGCACAAATATAAAATCACCCTTTTCTTGTATCACTATATAAACCTATTGTCTTTTTAAATTTTATTTGACTGTCACTAAGAATTGAACTTACTGTGTTCTACTCCCAAACTTTTCAGATGTTTCTGTGTTTAAAAATAAAAAAGCCCCTTGTTCTAACACCAAGCTCCTCAAATGTTAAGAATAATAATTAAATAAATATAATTTAAAAAATTAGAAAATGTACCATGTCTCCTTAATTGAACTGAATTATAAATTTTCTAAAGTAAAATTATTATTCAAAAGGCAGTACAGTCTCCTATGATATGAAGAATATTTAAATCCTGAGGATGTGGAATTGTTTGTTACTCGTGATAAAATAGTAGAACTAATTATGTAAGAAATTCTTCTTGCCCTTTCAAAATTTTTCCTTATACCCTGCGAAGGATTGATTGAAGTCTGCATTATGTTGCTTGAAATGTTATAATAATTTTGTTTTAATACTTGTTAAATTAAACATTTTATTTTTTTAAGCTGTTCAAAAATTTTTTTTAAAAAAAAATTACGATATTTTCTTCAAGTCAATTATTTATTTTCAGATGTTTTTGTGTTCTGTGTGTAAAATTTCTGTGCTTGATTTCTTTAGTTGAATTAAAGATTATTTTATTGATTTAAAAATGTTTTTTTTTTTCTTTCATTACATGATAAACGTGTGAAAAGTTCTGGTATGTCAGTTATTACCAACGTTACGATGGTGTTCGTAACTGACTGAAAATCTAAATTTCCCTCAAAAATCTTTTAAAATAGCAGGAATAACTGCCTACCTATTAGTGATATAAAAACCATCTCGCTGTAAAGAAAAATCGTACAAGTTGCTTTTCAACGAGAAAAGCTATGATAAATTTCTTTTGTAATAAACAAATGTCAAGATGAAAGGCTTAACAATATGGAAATGCCAGCTAGCAGAAATGCTTAGCCTAAAGTTTTTGGCCAGCAGATCCCAAAAATTTTTTCCCGCGGATCACTCGCTTTAAAATAGATACTATATTAGTTTACTATACTACTATATGTTAGATACTATATGTTTTTAGCCTAAGTTATTAAATTTAAATTATTACTTTTGTATTTTTTATTTATTTTTTATGGGCGTAAAACAGTGAAAGATTGTACATTGTGAAATTCACTAAAAACGTCTAGCCAAAAATAAAAGTTCAAGTTGTGCCTAATGTGTAGATAAGAGCGTTTGCCTCCTAATGATGTGGACCAAGCTCGAATTCCAGCGGTGGCTGGTTAATACGAATTCTGCTCCCGACTCACACCGAGCACAGTGCTGACGTAACAATATCCTCGGTGGTAGACTGATTATGGGATAGAATGCCTTTGACGTCTGGCTAACCATGGGTGGTTTTCCCCTCCATCTAACGCAAATGCTGGTTAGATCTATCAAAAAGCTCATGAAGGGTAGTTCGTCCTAATACTTCATACAGGAGTTTCCTTGTCTTTTGGGTTGGGTTCAAAATTACAAGGATACGTGGTTGAACATTAATAGTTGTTAACTCACTTTGGGTCTGCTGATCAACACCAGTAATAAAATAAAATGTGTAAGCAATAATTTAATACCTTGGGGAAAAAAGATGAATCAAATTACTTGATTTTTATAAGTTCTGTTATGGAGAAAAGAACCAATCTTTAAAATTTTCTTTCGCGGTGGTAAATACGAGAATTTCAAAGCATGAATTTTTTTTGTATAATGTATTATGCATATATATAGTATACTAAAAGAATTATTATATTATTCTTGTATAATTCTGCTACTAGTGTGCGAACTACAAGTACTTGCAGTTTGTGTACGAACAGTACATAAACATCACCAGAAGTACTATTATTAGTACAAGCTTTAGTATACAACTAATGTACAAAAAGAACAAAAATATTATATTTAGTAAATGCATAAAAATTTTCAGAATATTGCAAGAGAAAATTTCGTTTCATAGATTAAACACTCCAGTAACTCTAAACCAGAGGTTCCCAAATCTTAAAGCTATGGAAACCTAAACGATCAAACATCCTTTGGCGGAACTCCAAATATTTAAATGCAATTTGTTAGCAGTTGAGAACATATTAACCAAAGAAAAACTACCATTAGTTTAATAATTAATGCAGAGAATGAAAATTTCTTCAATAATCGTTTTATCAATTAAACTATAAAAATAATAGGTTTTAAGTTAAATTGTTCAATTCGAAGACGTAAAGTGATTCGAAGACCTCCAGTTTTAAATTTGTTTTTGGTGCAGAAAATAAATGAAATAAGCTTAATAATAGTTTTCGAAAAATAACTCTTATAAACGAAGAGAATAGTTATCAGGTAGGTAGGTACTTTATGTGCGTCGCACAATAGCTATTGGCAATAGCTGACATCCCTGGGAAACATCCCTGAGGATGATCCAAAGACATGCTATCGCAAATTTGATCCTCTGCAGAGGGGATGGCTCCCCTGCTTTGGTAGCCCGATGACCTGCTCACGAAGTCGAGCACTTTGTGGTAGAACAGTTTAACGAGGACAGATACCGCGCACTTTCGGTGGCCTACGCAGACTGATCAAAGTGGTCACCCACCCGCTTACTGTCCGCAGCCAGTGATGCTTGACTTCGGTGTTTTACTGGGAACCGGATCTTTACGATCAGTCCAGTGCGGGACGAATAGTTATCAGAGAAACGTTATTAGTTTGGTCATTTTATTTTGAATGGAAAAGTTAGACAAGATAAACTAATACAGTTTTTTTAAATTTTTTTTAATAAATTTTGCTATTTTTTTACTGGCATTTTACTTAGATAATTTTATTAAAATAACCGAAATATCAAATAAATTATAATTTAATGTTTAGATATGATTACAAGTTTCAAAAATCATTAATGATTTAAAAAATTAAAATTTTCGGAACCCCTGTGAGCTATGAGAGTCTTAGTTGATAAATTGATCCAGATAGGAAGTTGAATCATAAAATGCCATCCTCGAACGAAATGCCAATAACTAAATAGTTCCATGGATGAGGCTCAACTTTAAATAATCGTATGTTATCAAGTAGTAATGATAAACAGAAAATCATAATACAGGAACAAACAAGTTTCGATGGGATATTTTGTTCTGTTTTGATGCTACATGGAAATATTAGTGGGATTTATACCAAGTCCCGCCGTTGCCTAAGGGTTCAATTACAGATGCACTGCAACACGCATTTTATCATAACTTAAATGTTATATATTAGACAAGGGAAGCACACTTTTTATTCACTGTTCAGCATTTCTATTTTTGTAAGAATGCATTTTTTGATAGCGTATTTGTAATGATTCAGAAGTATCATCCGGTGTCAAATGCGGGAGAAGATATGCTGCACATCCACAAAGTTATGGAAAGTACACTTAAAATATAGAATACATTATTATAAGAGCCTCTTCTGAAATAACATAAAAAAGTTACTCAAATTAATAAGTATTTAAAATAATTATAAAGTCTTTAAAATAATAATAGTATAAATAGTTAATTAAAATTAGATAACATTTTTAAAACTTTGTTGAAGCAAAATGTTTTTGAATCATATGAATATTTTCACAGGTAAGGCATTATTTGCAAAAAGTGATAAGGAAGCCAAACTTCCGACCGCTCTCCTGGCTGAACTATTGAGTTCGAATCGTATTATCTAGATTGCGTCTACACTCCATATTTCGAAAGTGAAAAAAAAAAAAATTATATGCTTTCCGTAAAAGCACGTTTTTTTTTAAAAAAAAACTTAATATTTTAAAATATAATCGGCACAAATTAATTATCATGTTTAAGGTTAGACCTTCAAATCATTATTAGTAGTGATAATTAATGAATGTTGAAATTGAGAACTTTACGGTAGAACAGTTTAACGGGGACCGATACCGCGCACTCTCGGTTCTTTTGCAGGCTGATCAAAGTGGTCACCCACTCTCTCAGTGACCGCTGTTAGTGATGCTTGATTTCGGTGATCTACTGGGAGTTTCTTATCTGTCCACCGTTTGATCTCAAAACATTAAAATAACAGTTTAGTACATCAGATCTGATCTCCATATAAAAAGTTATTTACTTTTTTCTATAATTTTCTATTTTGCGCACTGTTTGTCGTTAATTCCTTCTATATATATATATATATATATATATATTTANTATATATACTATAAAAGATCTGATCTTAGTGTCATAACCTAAACTAAAATCTCTCTCTTAAAGTAAATATAAACTAAATTTAAGATTTTTTTAATTACTTTGTAGTAGTTTCTTATGAAATGTATCGTTCATATGTTAACAGCAATATTTATAGTTAACAATTAATGGTTAAATTCGGTAATGTTAGCAATAAAATTAAAAAGTCAATGGAAATTACATTCATAAATAAAAATAAAAAAACATTTCCTTCGGAAAAACATCAAAAGAAATATGTATTTACTTTGTGGTGTATTCTTTTAGATGCTGTTTTAATACGTTTACAATATTATAACATTAATAATAATGTTCGATAATGTGTATGAAAAATTAAAAATTTTGGAAATTATTCATAACAATAATATGATACAAAAACGCTTATATTGTATTTTAATATTTCCTTGAATCATTAAGAACATTAAGCAATAACATAAAAGGGTCGGATTGAAGAGAACTAATTAACCTGTAACTAACCTACAGAAAAAATTAATACATTTCTTCATTTTAACTGTCTTGTGGTCAAACTAGATGAACTAACCGGAAGAAAATCATAAAATACAAGGCTTACTTAATGGTAGTTTAATGATAGAAAATCACGACAACAGTCTTTGAAATAATTATTTAATAATATTTATAACTATCCATCAATGATAGTTCTTTAAAAATTCATAAGCAGAAAAACTAATAAAATGCAGAAAAGTCGACATTACACTTTCAAAGAAAACGGCAGACATTAAAAAATAATATTTTTGAATTTAACGTTGTACTAGAGAGAAATAATAGCATTTCATTAAGCTTCAAATTTTAAGTAAACTCATTAGTTTTTCAGCAGCAAAAGCATCCTCAAAATTAGTCACTAAATGTGAAAAAAGCAACCAGAAAAGTAAATATATACATTTTTTACGTTTTCCCAATGGAAATGCCATTTACTTATCAATGTCTCATTATCAATTTTTTTTGTACGATACCGAACATCACCATTCATTGTTAAATTACAGTTAAATATATGAAAACTACTTATATAAAGAACCATTATAAATACAGATTTATTTAGAAGTTTTTCCAAAGGAAATGCTTTTTATTTATGAATGTAATTCTCATTGTCTATTAGTTTTCATTGTACTTTATCGAACATTACCATTCATTGTTAAATTACATAAATTATAGTTGAATATGTGAAAACTACTTATATAAAGAACCATTATAAATACAGATTTATTTAGAAGTTTTTCCAAAGGAAATGCTTTTTATTTATGAGTGTATTTCTCATTGTCTATTAGTTTTCATTGTACGTTACCGAATATTATCATTCATTGTTAAATTACATAAATTATAGTTAAATATATGAAAACTACTTATATAAAGAACCATTATAAATACAAATTTATTTAGAAGTTTTTCCAAAGGAAATGCTTTTTATTTATGAATGTATTTCTAATTGTCTATTAGTTTTCATTGTACGTTACCGAATATTACCATTCATTGTTAAATTATTGTTAACATATGAAAACTACGTATGAAAAATTAGGTTTTATGTCGGACAGTTAAATTTACCGTCCCTGTACTATATGAATTTGTTTATGGTGTATATATATAAGTTAAACATGAATAAATGACAACTTAAAAAGACTGTTATAAACAATGAAAATGGTTATAAGGAAAACATTTTTCTTTATTAAAAAAATTAAATAATTTGATTTGTAAAGCGCAATAACAAAAACTTATGCAATTTTTTTATTGCTTGTTCTTTTAATAATTTGTTTGAATATCGTAATTAAAAATATATTTTCTTTAAAAAAATGCCATTTCTATCGCATTTGCTTTTTTTTAAAAAATAGTTTCATAAAGGTAACCGAAAGATTAAACAAATTATGAACTATAAGTTGGATCTAAATGTAATCAGAGTTTTCAAAACTCATCCCTAGTTATAAAAATTATTTACTAAAATTATTAAAATTATTTGAGTTCATTTAAATCGGCTTCGCGGAACACCATATATACAGTCAAACCCCGCTATAGTGAACCTTCAAGGAACCGAAATTTTGGTTCACTATATCCGTTAAGCAGGCAATTTAACTAATGGTTCCCAAACTGCTCCCTTTTATTACACATTATTCAAATAAATGACTGAAAAATATTATGTAGAAGCAAAAAATGTGTTATTTTTCATTACTCTCCGTCTTGCGTACAAAAAAAAAAGATTAGTAATTATTACGTGTTGAGCAATCCTCAACTCCTGCTTGGTTTGTTTAGGGATGGGAAAGTGAGATAAAAGAAGCAAACAAGAAAAAATGCTTATCGCTACATCCCCCTCCATAGATGGTTTTAAAAATCGGTATATGTATTAATTTTGAAGTAGAAATTTCAAAATTATTACAAAAACAATGAAAAAAAAATCAGCCGAAGACAGAAAAAAGTTATCCAACTTCCTCACTTTTTTGGTTTTGCGGATATAGTGATATCCGCAAAAAATAACATTATACGTGTATAGCAAGGCACGGGATCGAACATTTCGTTCACCATATACGGGAGTTCACTATAGCGGGGTTTGACTAATATATATATANATATATATATATATAAATGATTGTCTGTCCGTGGGGGTGTCCCTTATAGACTGTTAAATTTTTCACACATTTTGAAGATAACATCAATCATAATTACTAGCTAATAGCTCTATTTGATCAAAAGAATAGTTTATTGCTCCAATTTAAATATATGTTTGTTAATTGATATGAAAAAACACATGTACTACAAAGCAAAAATAATGGAGAAAAGATACTTTTTTATTAAAAGAACCGCAAAAATCGCCGTATTATTATTGACACAAATACTTTATTTATATTGATAATATGTATTTATTGAAATAAAATAAAATAAGCTATGTGCTAAAAGGCGAAGTCAAAGAAGAAAAGGTTAGTACAGATTTTGTTAAGGGAAACCGTAGAAAATCGCCATATAAGGATGATGCTTAATTATTGTATACTACTGACGATAATACGTATATACTACTGGTATTATGGTAAATGGTGAAATTTTAATAAAAGTTCTCCAACAGATTTTGTATATTTTCAGAAAATATATTTCTCAGATGTAGCAAAGATAGTGTATTATTATTTCAGTGATTTAGAATTAAAAGAACTTTGTTCCTCCACTATTTATAAAAATTTTAACTGTAAATTAAAGGTCAGATAAGGAAATGGTCATACTCCAAAACCCTTATCAAGTACCAATAAGAATTTTATTAAAAAGTTTTTTTAAAATTTCCGCTTTAGTTGGCTGTCTCTGACAAATGCATTTTTCACAAAACTCAAATGTTGAAAGTTAATGTAATAAGTACCAAATATTCAAATATAGGTAAAAATATTATATTGATATATTTCATGATTATTGAAACAGCAACAATATTAGGCATTTGCAATATCGATACTTCGGAAATAAGTGTATTACGGTCCCTAGAAAGGGAAATGTACCGGAGAAAATTACTTGATAGTGGTAAATTTTGACTATTATGAGTTGGCCGCTGGCAATTACATCATGCCAAGTGATGCTAAATACACTTTATCTTCATTCTAATGGGATAAACTACGGAAAACGAGTTTTGCTTTCTTCAATAACGTAAAGTCACCAAAAAGGCAACAGATAATATTACATTAAAAAATTGAAATTATTTTATCTATATTAATTGAAAAACTTACTGAAAGGACTAGGTAAGTGACATTTTTAGAACAAAAAAAAAAAAAAAAAAAAAAAAAAAANAAAAAAAAAAAAAAAAAAAAAAAAAAAAAAAAAAAAAAATTTTATCTGAACTATTTTAATACCACTTTATTAGAAGGCGGGACTAATAATTCTTTGCTTTATTTTATTTACCAATGCCTTATTTTAAATAGAAATCATGCAAGTATACTGAAAACTGATATGATTAATTATGTTAAGTGAAGGCAAAAAGAGATCTGTTACATTCCAGTGTTTCCCAAAATGTGGTACGCGTACCCCCAGGGGTACAGGAACAGTTTAGTGGGGGTACGCGTTCTTATGCGAAATATCTTGCAACAAAAGAAAATTTCAAAAAATGTTATTTGAAAACTAAGTTCGCCATAAAAATTTACGATTACGTATTTTTCTATTGTTTTTTTTTTTTTTTTTTTTTTTTTTTTTTTATTATTTTTTTTTTTTGCAGAATTAACAGTTAATAATTAGTATTGTCAACAACCAGTTGTAATTTTAAACTTAGCAAATTTTTTTTTATTAGGGTACACAGCGTTACGAAAAATTTAGAAAGGGTAAACAAAACTCATAAGTTTGGGAAACACTGCACTATACATACCCATATTGATGCAACCATTTTTTTGTTTTCTCTGATTCATTAATTCCCCATAAGAATTCACTTGCCTAGTTCTTCCACCAAACTCTTTAATAGTGTCGATAGTTGCTTTTCAGTTCTGAGCATAATTTCGTAATGTTTCTCTACAATGATTTATTGATTCTTTACTTATTTTTTATTCACCATGTGCGAAGAATGGGTATTCAGCTAGTAATAGATAAGATGAAAATTACTAATTTAAACAGCCGAAAAAGGAGGAAAAGAAGTACAAAAAATTATACTGGTCGGAGCCTTTAGCACCCTATTCTTTATAGCTTTTAACAAAAAGACTCATTAAAAAAAAATTCAAAATTGTAAAAACATATTTTGTCATATGGTTTGTTTTTTTCACCAGGGGGACGCATACCCTAAAATCAGGCGTTCAATTTGAATTAAGAACAGATTAAAATTCATAATAAATTTTTTTGTTTTGAGTCCAATATCTTAAAAACATTCTCAATCATAAACGCTGTTTATTGAGAATATTTAAATGATATTATAGTTTTAATTTTAATTGTCATTCACTTACTCATTACTCTGAAGAAATCAATTGATAAAATTAAAGATTATTTGAAATCTTGAAAAATTTCTAGTGTTACAGAAAATAAATTAAACATCACTGAAATATGTTTTATATTAAACACGCTTTAAAAGTTTTCTGCATAGCAATTGAACACTGCAATGCAATCTGATTTCCTTATAGATTATGCTTAAAATTTAAATTTGGACATTCGAACATCTATTGATTTTTAAAACAGAATGATGCTTAGTGATGATGCTTAAATAGACTTATTTAAAATAAGGTGCTTAACGTACGAAAATTTGATTTGTAGTGATAAATAATAATATTTATAAAGTATTCTTTGTTATCTTTTGTCATAAGCTCACCAGTCAAAAATTTGTCACCTCTAACGAAATTATGAAGAATGCCATTTAATCTGTACAGCATTACTAATAGATAATGTTTGATCAATTGCAAAGTTCCATGTGCAAAAGATGCAAACAGTACAAAATACAATAGTACAAAAGAGCCATGGCGAATTCTCGCTACCCGTAAACTTTACCGAAGGACCTTCTTTTGAAGAAGTGATCAGTTTTAGTTAGTTTTTTTGAAAAGAGGGTGCAATGTTGAATCCGGTAATGCTGTGTGAATCCAAGAGTATAACGGCCATCCAGTTCATACCACTAGCTGAAGATTTGATCGTGAAAAAACCATCAAACTCTACTTGACTGGCAGATTTTCTTTGGGGTTCAAGTCAGGAGATTTGTCAAACAAACAGACATCTAACAGGTTATGTAAGTGTTTATAAAAACAGTCTCTCAAACCCAATGAACTTTACAATTGTCATCTTGGAAAATAGAGACATCAGCAACATACTTATCATAAATCTGCAACACCTAGTCACCCGGAAAAAAAAATAAACTAGCTGCTTTATGTTATACTCTTTATAAATAGAATAGGGGTCTCAAGCTTTTGCCATTTTCTTAGTATTCACATTATTCTACATATTCGTTACCATGGTTACAGAAAAGCTCGCGTTTTTCCTATGGCAATATGTTTCAGTAAAAAGTGGGGATGTACTGACATGGAGATGAAGCAATATTCGCTGCTGCCATGGTAACGACGAAGAGGAAAGTGTGGAGTAGGGAAATCGCATATTAGGCCTTCTATTCTGTTTACAAAGATAGTGATCACTTTAAATGGCCCAAAACCATAAGGAGAAAAACCTCTCAAAAATATCTCAAGCTCACCTCCGACTTAAACGTGACATTGCGTACAATCAGAAGGGGTAAAAAAAATTTTTCTGGTGAGCTTTTATTTTAGTTGTCATTAAAATAAAACTTTCTAACTTTTTCAGGATGAACACTTCAAATGCGACCGATTGCGTGGACGACTGCATTTCAAATTTCACCAACACCACTAAGTCCACTGACTTCCAAGAACATCAACAAATAACATTCCTCAACATTCTTGCTTCTCTTATAACAAGTATTATAGCTTTCACAGCGTTCACTGGAAATCTGGCCGTTATTATTGTTTCTCTGTGGGTAGAAAATCTCCGATCTCAAAGTGGAAATATTTTAATTGTGTTCTTAGCTTGCATCGACGTTTGGACTTCTGTATTTGTCATGACGCCTTCAGCTGTTGCTGTGGCAGTGGGTGGCTGGCCTTTTGGAGACATATCTTGTCGAATAAATGCTGTATTCAACTATATGTGCGCTTGTACGTCGTCGTACATAGCAGCTATGATTAGTTTTGATAGAGCTGTAGCTGTTTTATATCCTTTAAAATATAAATCTCGCATGACTAAAAGGGTTATAGTAACGATATGCTTATGGATTATCGGTAATACTGGAACTGTTGGAATAATTTGCGGTTCGACACCATCAGTATCATATGACTATTTTGAAGCTGTGTGTGCTGTTCCTTACGACGAATACCTCGGAAAAGTTTTTGTACATTGTGGTTGCACCATTTGCTACTTCATACCTGCGCTGATAATGGCAATATGCAACATTATGATCTTACTGCAAATCAGGAAGTGCTCCAAAACGGTTAGAATTATCCAGATTTCACACATTGGAAATAAGTTGGAAGACTTAAGGGTTAAAAAAAGAAGAGAGTCAGACATGCGGAAATCAATCTATAGCATGATGGCTATCATTTCTGTTTATTTCATCTGTGTATCTCCGTACGCCCTAACAAAGGAAGTGAAAGTAATAATAGATGATAATGCACCTTCATGGTTTAATTATTCTACTACAATACTAATTTTTATTTCATCCGCAACTAATCCATTCATTTATGGGATACTAAGGAAAGATTATAGAGAGGGATTTAAGAAACTTATGAAGCTAACTCGAGGCAAGTCATACTATTATTTTAATTAAAGGATGTATGGATATGGTCTCTTAGATTCATTTGTCTTTAATTGTATAAAAAAGTTGCATTTAAAATATTGATTGAGTGTTGGGAATGTTTTATAGTAAAAAATTTAATGCTCAGTCTAAAAATGATAGATGCTATTGTATGCATTTGTAAAGGTAAATGTATTAAACAAGAATGAAAAATTTATGCATATTATACCTACCACAAAATGCTTATTGAGGCATTTCGTAGAAAAGCGAAAGATAATAAGAAACGCACTGTAATTTTCCTACAGTGTAAGATATTATACCTAGTACAAAATGCTTATTGTGGCATTCCGTAGAAAAGCGGAAAATAATAAGAAACGCACTGTAATTTCCCTACAGTGTAAGATATTATAACTAGTACAAAATGCTTATTGCGATATTCTGTAGAAGAGAGGAAATAAAATAAGAAATGCACTGTAATTTCGCCACAATGTAAGATATTATACCTAGTACAAAATACTTATTGAGACATTCCGTAGAAAAGCGGAAAATAATAAGAAATGCACTGTAATTTCGCTACAATGTAAGATATTATACTTAGTACAAAATGCTTATTGCGGTATTCTGTAGAAGAGCGGAAAATAATAAGAAATGCACTGCAATTTCGCCACAGTGTAAGATATTATACCTAGTACAAAATGCTTATTGCGGTATTCTGTAGAAGAGAGGAAATAAAATAAGAAATGCACTGTAATTTCGGCACAATGTAAGATATTATACCTAGTACAAAATACTTATTGAGACATTCCGTAGAAAAGCGGAAAATAATAAGAAATGCACTGTAATTTCGCTACAATGTAAGATATTACACCTAGTACAAAATGCTTATTGTGGCATTCTGTAGAAAAGCGGAAAATAATAAGAAACGCACTGTAATTTCGCTACAATGTAAGATATTATACTTAGTATAAAATGCTTATTGCGGTATTCTGTAGAAGAGCAGAAAATAATAAGAAATGCACTGCAATTTCGCCACAGTGTAAGATATTATACCTAGTACAAAATGCTTATTGTGGCATTCCGTAGAAAAGCGGAAGATAATAAGAAACGCACTGTAATTTCCCTACAGTGTAAGATATTATACCTAGTACAAAATGCTTATTGTAGCATTCTGTAGAAGAGCGGAAAATAATAAAAAATGCATTGCAATTGCTCTACACTGTAGGATATTTTGGAGCATGTTGCGAGGCCTATGATATTGTTCAAATTTGTGGCAATTTTTAAATGGTGTTACGTTGCTTCCATATCATCGTGCTTATTATTCTTGACTACACTATATCATGGTTCAACATGAGTAGAAACATGATTGAGTTCAATGTAACACCCTATTGAATTTGAAGCAAAATAGTGGTACTAATTTTAAATTTTAACAAAACACCTGCTTACGCTGTGCGTGATGATGGGCCGTATTAGCTCTGAATGCGTACTATTGATGTTAAAATGTTTTATTTTAAAACTACATTTTTTAATACAGAACAGTAAAAAATTAATCATAAAAAAATATTTGTTTGTCCAAAATATTGAAATCACTTATAACCATTGTAAGAAAAGAAAGACTGGATATCAAGATCTCTCATTTTATAAACAGGAAGATGCAGGAGCAGGACAGGATTTAGATAATATACTGGAACTAAGAAACTCCTTTAGTTTATAGACTGTAAGTGTATAAACTATAAGAAAAAATAGAGTTAGTCTCTTATATTTTAGTATCCTATATTTAACCATACATTTAGAATAACTAACAAAAAATGTTACTGAAAAATTCTATACCCGCTGTTGTTCTATATCATATCTGCTGTCGTCTGAGTGCATGCCTCTTACCAAATGCCAGTAAAACGCAGAATTTGACATTAGTAGTGGAAAAAAGATTGCACAACCAAAAGTTTTTTTTAGAGAAATTTTAAACAAATAGTGGGCTGCGCCCCCTGCTCGCTAACGCTCGCCAACCCCCGAAAATTGCTACACAATCTTATATGGTTTGCCTCACAAACCAAGCTCACTTCGCTCGCTACTAACTTAGATACATTGTAAATGCACAAAATTCTAAGAATTCAAAACAATCATTCAAATCCATATAAAAACTTTTTTTTAAAAAAAAAATTACATCTTTTTAGTAAATACTAAATCATTAAAATAAATTTGAATTCAAATAATTGACAAGTAATTCGTTAAACCTATTAGAAATGTGCTATAGTATAATTCGTGATATAAATCCAAAATCGTCAAATAAATTCGTAATATATAAATTCGTGAAAAAAAGCGCTTTCGACAAAATACTAAAATAGAGATCTATCGACAAAGACTACTCACTTCTACCTAGCTTAATAGTATGAGATTGCCGCAGTTGATGATCTCTGGTTATTTCCGTTTTTAAAAGCGCTACATGTTGAGCCACCTCAGCTAGATTTGGCATGTGACATTTTTAGCGACAATCATTGGTCGATTCGCCGTGTAAGAGAAATAGTAACGTAAACAAAACAAAGCAAACGTTGCCACCGTCAGAAAAGAAATACAGCCAAAATTTGGGAGCCACGTAAGAGAATTATATATATTAGATTTTGAATTTAATAGGTGTTAGTGATAATATAATTCATTCCATTCCTCTAGTGTACCTCGAACCATTACCAATGTTATACAGAAAACCCCCCCCCCAACTTAAATGCTATTTTTATCAGTATGAATAATAAATCATAAAAAAGTAAGCTGCTTTAAAACACATTAAAGTTTATATTTGTACAGTATGAATTTTAATTTTGGTAATTTTAGAAAACTTGGGTTTAGCGAACATCCGGATTTAACGAGCGTACACTCAATCGATATGTTCGTCTTGTAAATAGGTTAGACTTAACTACAATTTGTAATAAATAGAAAATACGTTTATTTTATTTATTAGCTTATAAATAAAATAAACGTATTTTCGATTTATTACAAATTATAATTCAAGATGTTACCACAAATGTTTCCACAAATGTTAACTTCAGGAAGGCTTAATTACTCATTAAATAAAGCGTTTATATCGACCTTAGAGGATCTTTAACAGGTTCTTATCATGCAAGAGCATTGATTCTAAAGAAAAATAATTTTTTTATTTTATCAAACTACTATTTTCTGTGATGATGCGACATAGGATGAACTGACTTCTGAGATATAGGAAGTGTAAGATGAGAGCTTAGAGAGTAAAATTTCCCCACTAAGTTTATTCACTGCTAAGTTTATATTTCCTCAACTTTAAATTGGAAAAAAAATTACTTCCATCCGAAATGTATGTATCTCCATTTATATAATTTCTGTAAAACTATGCACAATTGCTTGAAATGAACATGTAAGATACAAAAGCAATATTTTTCATTCTTCTATATTTAATACAATATTATAATCTGGCCGTTACTTACCTGCCGGTTGACCATCCTAATTTGAAGGTCAAGAATCAAAATATATCGAAACAAAGGTATGCATATTTAGAGAAATTGCGTATAATTTCGTATTTAAAACATGGTCTGCGGTAATTAATTTGCACATTGTTAAGCACTCGAGCAATTAAGATTGAATCCTAGTACGTAAAAACATGTTCTAGATTAAAATAATTAGATGAAAAGTTTTTCAGACTTTCCACTGTTCATTTTGCGCATTGTACAGCACAGTTTTATTTAAAAAATTATCATGAAAACATTACAAAAATGGATCTTAGCAAGAAATGTGCCTACCTCTAATTGCAATGCACTGGGTTGCATCTGTTTTCCATGTTAACAATTAAGTTTTCGAACACCGAAATTGGGAGGGAAGATCTGATTTAGTGTAACCCTTTTTTTCCCCAACTTTTGTAACAAACGTGGAAGAGGACTCAAAATAGCAACTTGTCAAAATTATCGCAAACAACTTGTCACGTAGCTCATAATAAGTGCTGTTGTATGAATTCGTAACTTGAAATATCATCTGCTCAAATTAGTTAGCACATTTAAGGTTATTCCTTTGAACCATTAAAAAACTGCATTTTAGTTGGTAATAATCGGCCGATGAGAACTGTATCGATTGGTCGATGGAATACTCCATGTAAAGTAAATAAATAAAAAATAATTGAATAAATGATATTAAAAAAAGCAAGAACTCCATAGATTTTAGCATATCAGACGATGTTATTTCACACAACCATTTGCAAGCAGATAATTCTTTTGTTGGCTATCTATGTTTAAATTTTTTCTCTCCAAAAGTTCCAAATTGTCTGCGTAACGTAGAATTCTTCTTAGCAATCACCTCCTCGAATCACTAACAAAACCTTCTCTTAACGACAATCTTAACAACAGAATCCTTCAATCTGCTTTTTGAAGAGACTAACAAAAAGTTCCAAAAAAGTCGTCTGCTTTTTTAATTTGCAAAAGATCTCTTCGTGATGCACTATTGTTTAGGTTAGCCTTTATTTTGATGATTCTTACAGAACAAAAATTATTAAGTTATAATTATAATTAATTATTGACAAAAATTAATTAATTTTATTTCGTGCACTGCACATGAAAATCCACATTAGTTAATTTTCAACTGATATTGAAAATGAATTAAAGCTTATTTGCAATCTTACCTTGATTCCAGTTTTGAAAAATAAATTGATTTTGAAACTGAGTTATATTAAGGTTAAACACTTATTTAACCTTTTTCTCTCTCCTTAAATGGGCCTAGTGACAATTGTGTTGTATTTTGTGTAATTGAGTTCTTGCAACTCCATAAGAAGTGAAGTGTTTATACCTAACCATGTGAATTAAATCAGATTTAATTGAATTCCTGCAAGCGACGTCACGCGTGTGTGTCTCTGATTGGCCACGATTTACCTACGATGACGTCACTCACAGGCATCCAATTATAGTTGGTTGTAATTTAATAGAGTTAAAAAATTTTTTAAGTAAGCAACTATTTCTTCGCTTCGTACTTCTTTATATGCAGTGGTAAACGCTCTGTTATTATGTCCGTTAATATTAAAATTTTGCACTGCCTTGAATTATATTTAATTCAATTATTTTCACTGTTGCTTAGTAAGGACCTCCTAACATGCGTTAATAAATTCTGAAATACTCGATTCCTATGTAATTTCTTAATATTTCGGTGCTATAGAGAATCCTCGAAATTATTTCTGATAATATTAAAAATTTTCGAAGTTCTCAAATAACATTTAATCCAATTTTTTACTATTACTTATTAGGGAAGATTTTAAATGCTACGATATTAAATACTTAACTTTTTGAGTTTTATGAGCCCTTTAATGCAATTGACATTTTTTGAAATTCAGTAAAAAAGCTATCTTTTATTCTCGATTGAACATTGATTTTATAAAGAAAGAATTTTTTTCACTGCTCATTAATGTCTAATTTCAAGCCATTAAGGTTAAGGGTAAATACACTCTATAACAAAAAAATCGACGCACCAAGAAGGAGTTGTCCGATTGAAACGAAAATTGGTGGATAGGAAGACAATGTACAGAATAGTAAATGATTAAAATTTCAGAACAATTGAATAATTTATTGCAGAGTTACAGTAACAAGTTCAATAAGGTGTTGACCCGCCTCTAGCCTGGATACAAGCTGCCACACGGCGTGGCATAGACCGATAAAGCTCCCGGATGGTCTCTTGCGGTATATCCTGCCAAATTCGATCCTATTGTCGAACGAGGTCATCAACATTCCGTGTCAGATGCAATCGCCTTCCCATCATATCCCAGACATGCTCGATGGGAGAGAGATCTGGTGATCTGGCAGGCCAAGGAAGAGTTTGACTAGCTTACAGACAGTTCATAGCAACACGTGCCGTATATGGTCTGGCATTGTCCTACTGAAAAACCAGCCCAGGGCGCTGTGAAAGGAACGGTAGCAAAACAGGTCTTAGGATGTCATCGACGTACTGCTGTAAAGTAAGTGTACCTCTAATGACGACCAAAGGGGTCCGGCTGTCAAAGAAAATGGCACTCCAGACCATAATGCCTTGTTGAGGGCCGGTGTGGCGTGCAATAGTGAAGGCAGGATCCCCCTCTGCCCCGTGCGTCTCCAAACACGTCTTTAATTATCGTCGGGACACAGTTGGAAGCGGGATTCGTCGCTAAAGACTAAACGTCCCCAGTCGGCATCATTCCAGCCATATCTGTTCAAAACATTCATGCATACGAAATTTCAAAGCAATCGGATGATTGCTTCTTGGTGCGTCGATTTTTTCGTTATAGAGTGTATATGAAAAGTTCTTTTTTTTTCTTTACTAACTTTATGAATATTTTATACTGAACATAGAAGATAATTTTTGCTGCACTTCATGGAACAGATACGATGTTGTAAATTAAAATAAAATCTTTGCGCCCATGTTAAATAATAAGTGTTTATTTCAATATTCTAATATTTTTTTTCAGGATGGGTTCTACAAATTTGACCAACTGCATTCATGAACACATTTTAAATTTCACACAAGTTCCTTTCACTGAGCATCGTCAATTACCATTCTCCAGTATTATTGGTTCTTTCTTTACAAGCATAATAGCCTGCATAGCTCTCGTTGGCAATCTTGCCGTCATTATAACTACATTATGGATTGAAAACCTTCGATCTCAAAGCGGAAATATCCTTATTGTGTTTCTTGCTTGCATTGATGTTTGGACGGCAATATTCGTCATGATACCTTCAGCTATAGCTGTAGCAACAGATGGTTGGCCATTTGGAGACACATTATGCCGGATAAATGCTGTATTTAACTATTTGTGCGCTTGTACTTCATCATACATTACAGCCATGATAAGTTTTGACAGAGCTGTGGCTGTACTGTTTCCTCTAAGATATAATTCCTGGATGACTAGAAGGGCCATGATATCTATCTGCTTGTGGATAATCGGAAATGCTGGTTCAGTTGCAATAATACACGGTTTAAATTCAAATTTATCATATGATCATTATGAGGCTGTATGCGTTGTTCCTTATAGAGAATATCTCGGAAAAATTAGCGCCTATTGTGGTAGCAGCATTTGTTTTGCAGTGCCTGCTATGGTAATGTTCATCTGTAATGTATTGATTTTTCTGCAAATTAGAAAGAGCTCCAACAAGGTCACTGATATTCACATTTCTCATGTTGGCAGTCGTTCTGAAGAGTTGACAGTTAAAAAACGAAAGGACTCAGAAATGCGGAAGTCGATCTATAGCATGATTGCTATAATATTTGTTTATTATATATGCGTCTCACCTTATTGTTTTGCAAAGATTCTTAAAGTCATTTTAGATGCTTATGCATTGCCGTGGGTCGATTATCCGGTTACAATATTAATTTTTGTTTCATCTGCAACCAATCCATTCATTTATGGGATACTAAGGAAAGATTATAAAGAGGGATTTAAGAAAATACCCAGACTAGTTAAAGAGAGGTTATGCTGGTAATGTTATCGAGGATATAATATTCTTATTGTTTTACACAGTTTAATTAAATCATTATATGGTCTTAAGTACACTCATATTTTTAACTATAAGGCAATCCTGTTACAATATTAATTTCTGTTTTATCTGCCACTAATTCATTCTTTTATGGAATACTTTGGATAGATTATACAGAAAGATTTAAGAAAGTACAAATGATAGTTAGAGAGAATCCATGCTGGTAATGTTATTCTTATTGCTTTGCACAGTTTGTTTTAAGTTATATGTGGTCTTATGCACTGCCATGGATTTTATGATAATGTAATTCTGTTACAATACTAGTTTTTTTTTCGTCCGCAACGGAATTAATTAATTTATTTATGGTATAATAAGGAAGGATTTAATTAAGAGATTTAAAAAAATACCAAGACTATAACTAAAGAGTATTTATACTGGTAATGTTATAGATGATATTATATCCTTATTGTTTGGAAAAGTTTGTTTAAATCACTATACTGCTTTATACACTTTCATGGATTAAACAATAATGTGATCTTGCTGCAATATTAATTTATCTTTCAAGCCTTACTAATCCATTCACTTATAGAATACTAAGACAGTGTAAAGATAGGTATTTAAGAAAATACCATGAATAGCTAGAAAAAAAATTATACTGTTATTATTATAAGCATATACTATATAGTTCATTTAAGTCACTATATGGCTTTATACACTTTCATGGATTTAACGACAATGTGACACTGCTACAGTATTAATATCCCTTTCAAGCTCGACTAATCCATTTATTTATGAGACACTAAGAAAATTGTATAGAGAGGTATTTAAAAAAATACCAAGGCTAGCTAGATAGAAGTTGCAAAAATTTTTTTTTATTGAAAACTAAGAATTTATTTACAAGATTTTTTTATATCTTTATATTATTTTTGTACGAATTGCAAATTTGTTTTTTAAATATGTTTCAAAAATTATTAGTATTAATTTTTAACATACTATTTTCGATGTTCAAAAGAAGTATTTATAGTACTAGCTCCAATTAGAATCATAATTGTATCCAAGTAATGCTTTTTAATAGTTTTTGTAAGTTTTTATTAATTTTAAATAGTAGAAATAAATTGTGTAAAGAAAGTAATTTTGTAACCTTGGCACTTTGTAAAAGGCTTTGCGTAAAAAGTTTCACAAATAATTGTTTAATAAAAGTGTTTGATTAAAAGATGGTACATGTATTTATTAGCAAAACGTTTTAATTGTACATAATTACTTTTTAATTACTGAAAACATAAAATGACAGTTTGGAGTTTTCAAAATGAAGAGTATTTTATTTATTTTTATTAGAAAAAGAGTTTGGTAGGTTGTCTTTAAAGTGTAGCAAAAACACGCATCACTCTAATTAGAATCAGAGATATGATTTAGTTTTATTTTCTAATCTTGTTAAATTTTTAGTATGATTTCATTTTTTATATAGTCATTTTGTTTTATTTATTTTTAAAATGAACTGTTTTAGAACTGTGTCGATTGGCCGATGAAATACTCCATGCCAAGTAAATAAAGAAAAAATTACTGAATAAATTATATTAAAAAAAAACAAGAACTCCATAGGTTTTAACATATCAAACAATGTTATTTCACACAACTATTTGCAAATAGGCAATTCTTTTGTTGACTGTCTATGTTTTAACTTTTTTTTTAAAAGTTAAGAATTTTCTGCCTAACGGAGAATCCGTTTTAGCAATCACCCCCTCGAATAACTAGAAAAATCTTCCCTTAACAGCATATCTACAATAGAATCCTAACTAATCCTGGAGACTAGCAAAAAGTTCCAAAAATATCGTCTGCTTTTACAATTTGCAATAGATCTCATTGTCATGCACTTTATTATTGTTTAGGACAACTCTTACGGAATAAAAATCATTAAGTTATAATTATAATCATTATTAATTATTGACAACAATTAATTAATTTTATTTCGTGCTTTTCACATGGAAATCCACTTCAACTGAATTTCTACTGATATTAAAAATTAATTAAAGCTTATTTGCAATCGCATCTTGATTCCAGTTTTGAAAAATAAATTGATTTCGAAACTGATATATATTTAGGTTAAACATTTAATTTATCTTTTTTTCTCCTTAAATTGGTCTAGTGACAATTGTGCTAAATTTTGCTTAATTGGGTACTTGCAACTCCAGAAGAAGTGAAGTGGTAAGATGTGATTTAAATCAGATTTAATTGGATTTTCGCAAGCGACGTCACGCATGTGTGTCTAACCTGATAGGCTTCTGATTGGGCACAATTTACCTATGATGGCGTCATTTACAGACATTCAATTATAGTTGGTTGTAACTTAATGGAGTTAAAACAATTTTCAAGAAAGCAATTTTTTCTTTGTTTCGTACTTCTTTATTTGCAATGGTGAACTCTCCAAATAATTCCTGTTAATATTAAAATTTCGCACTGCCTTGAATTATATTTAATTCAATTATTTTTACTGTAGCTTAGAAAGGACCTCCTTGTTAGCTTTTGTATTCTTTTATTTCCACAGACATACACAGACGAACGATAAACAGAAAACATTAATAACAAGAAAAAGTAGTTTGGTTGCCTAGCAACCAGCCAGAGTTGTAGTTATTATATATATATTTACATATATATTTGTAGTTATTATATATATATTTACAAGAGTTAGCAGATGATTTAAAACAATTATTTAAACTAACTGTTCATTGATGTCGGAACATCCTCCCCACCCTGGTCAACCTCAAGAGTGATGACCAGCTGTATAGGTCGATTTATAGTCTTTCCATCCACTCTTAACACGCATGTTCGAATTTCCCCATCACGTCCCTTAATTACATTGGTAATTCGGGCTTTCTTCCACATGTGTCTGGGTCTGACATCTTCTTGTAGTAGCACAAGATGTTGACCTGCACGGATGTTGAAGGAGTTATGAATATTGCGAACCTGCAATAACTTCTGATAAGAGCGAAGTTGCAGCAGATATTCTTTGGACCATCTTTTCCAAAATATATCCAATACGTCTTGTTGTTTGTAGAGTTTCGTAAGTCTTGGATTGCTATTCAGGATTTGTGGGTATAGATGTTAATTTTCTACCCTTTAGGAAATGTGCCGGTGTCAAGGTTTCCGTATAGTCTTCATCACCCTCTTCATATACAATGGGTCTGCTGTTAAGGACGGCTTCTATCCCTACTAGTACAGTCGATAGATTTTCTTTGTCCAATAGTGACCGACCAAGAGATTTAAGAAGACAGTTTTTCACTAATCCGATTGGGCGCTCCCACCAACCCCTCCACCAAGCCGCTCTGGGTACGATGAACTTCTAAATTATGCCATTATGAGCGTAAAACTGTTGCACTTTAGTAGATGTAAGAGTGTTCCGTAGAAGTATTAATTCCTTATTTGCAGAGTGGAACGTGGCAGCATTGTCACTATAGATGGTATGTGGTAGTCCTCTACGACCCACAAATTGCTGCAATGCTACCAGAAACTTGTCTATCGAAAGATCTGACACAAGTTCGAGATGTATGGCTCTGGTCGTTGCAATGTAAGCTGTATCTGAAGGATTTAAAGTTCGAGCATGTACAGGGCCGGCAAAATCTATTCCTGTGGTGAAAAATGGTGTAACTGGATTAATTCTATCAGCTGGTAGAGGAGCTTTAATTTGAGTGCGGCGAATTACTCGTGACATCTTGCACGGTAAGCATTTACAAATCACTTGTTTGATGGCCTGACGGCCTCGTAGAATCCAAAAATTTGAACGTAGTTCTGAAAGCACTATTCTGACACCTAGGTGATGCATTTTGACATGTGTTTGACGAATCAGCAGACTTGTGAAATGATGAGATCCGTCTAGCAAGATTGGAAGTTTTAGGGAATCTGATAAACTCGAAAACTGTAACCTACCACCAATACCTAATAATTTATTTTCAAATAGTGGGCTGAATTTTGTAATTTTTGAATTTTTTGGCAGGGACTTGGATGTTGATAAAGCTTCGTATACTAACGGAAATGACTCTTTTTGCACCACTTGTATCCAGTAATTTCTAGCATCATATATTTCTACAGTGTCAAATTCTCCGACTTTCTTGTCTTGAGATCTGCAGTTCGAGATAAAGCGTAGAATCCATGCAGTAACGCGTAGCAGTCTGAAGTAGGAGCTGTAATTCTTTGCGTCTATGATGGGTTGAAAAGTAGTAACATGAAATGTTTGAATTTCTTTATTTTTCTTTACCTGAAAACTATGAGAGTAATCTTTTTTAGAATCTGGCCAGCTTTCCATGGGTTCAGTCAGCCAAGTGGGTCCGTTCCACAGATGTTGAGATCTTTCAGTGTAGATGGTTGAACGCCTCTTGATAGTTTGTCCGCTGGATTGTCTTGCCCCGGGCAATGCCTCCACTGTGAAGGGTCAGTGTATGAAATGCTTTCTGTTACCCTGTTGCACACAAATGTTTTCCATGTGTTGGAATTACCCTGAATCTAACCAAGGGGGACTTCACAGTAGCTCCATAATGTGGCAGTAGATTGCGACAATCCAGTATCATTGCGAAAAAATTTCAGCAGTCTGGTACCAATCACAGCTGCTAAAAGCTCTAAGCGTAAAAGACTAACTTTCCTTATAGGTGCAAGTCTATTGCGGCTGCATACTAAATGGATACTTGATTGATTATTACGAGAAGTAACTATGTACAAAACTGCGACATAAACTCGCTCTGATGCATCGTAGAATATATGAATATTAAAGGAATCAAGCGATGAAATTCCTATGAAACGAGGAACTTCTTTTGAGGAAATGGCATCGAGCTGGGTTGTAACTGTATGCCACACAGCAGCCAAGTTTGTCGGTAAAATTTCATCCCAATTGATTCCAAGAATCCAAGTATCTTGAAAGAGTATCTTTCCAATTATCGTGAATGGTGTAAACAGTCCTAAGGGATCGTATAAACTTGTAATACAGTGGAGTAACCACTTCTTAGTAAGTGGCTTATCTGGAGGAGCACAGAGTGAAGTCTTGAAAGCGTTGCTCAAGGTATCAGTTTTCGTGTTCCATCCAATGCATAAAACTGTAGTTTCGGTCTTGAAATTTTCTTTGTTAGCTTCCAGTAAGTGTTGAAGCTTTAAAGAGTCAGTAGCCCATTTTTCCATCGATAGTTTTATGAGTGACATCAAATCTTTGACTTCCTTTTGTAATACCATTATTTGCGATTCAGTTTCTAGACTAACCACAAAATCATCCATATATAGGTGTTTATCTAAGAGTGCTTCAGAAGTAGGGAAGTCATTTATATGATTAGCGGCTAGTTCTCGTGTAGTTGCACAGAAGGGTAAAAGGCTGCAAGACAGTCCGAATGGTAAGAGAGTGAATCTGTATGTAGTTACTTCATCTGTGAACGTAGCTGTTTTTGAAGAGCCTTTCTTTTGTTTGTACCAGAAGAATCTCGTTGCATTTCTGAGGAAAGCTTGTTTACCGTCACAGGTTAAGGCAAATTCATACAGTCGAAATCGTAAAAGACAACCAACAGTCTCAGGTAGTAGATTGGGACCAATTTCTAAAGAATCGTTTAATGATGGCATGCCTGGAGCATGTGATGAGGCGTCGAAGACGATTCCTTACTTTATATCATCTTGTTGCTTCTTTTTCACTGCATGATGTGGCAGATAGTACACGGGGTTTTCAGTTTCGTCTGCAAATGGGCAAACTTCAGCACGTCCTTGTTCAAAGTAATTCAACATGCATTTTTCGTACTGTGTTTTCAAAGATTCATTTGATGTCAGTCTTTTTTTAAGTGATTGAAATCTATTCTCAGCAGTAGTTTTGTTTGTTGGTAATGTTGAGACCATAGCTTTCCAAGGTAATGACACGACCCTACAATTATCAACTAATTTAAATGAGACACGAAAGATCTTCAAAACAGTTGAATTATGTTTAGACATTTCTCTATCCTGAGAAGTGGTGATTCCAATTGTTTCCAAGTCCCAGAAGCAACTTTCACTTTCATTGATAGGTTCTTGTTGAGTTAATGTGTTGTGGTAGTTTACAGTAGCTACATTGGAAACTGTTGTGCATGATCGAGGTCCACTCAGAATCCACCCGAAATATGACGAAACGAAAGCAAGGGATTCTGACAGCATAACCGGAGCTTCAGGGTTCAATATTTGCCAGTAGAAATCAGCACCAATCAAGGCAGATTTTGTAAGTCACCGTAAGAGTCATCCAGATTCATTCTTTTCTGGAATGCGAGTCACGAAACATCAGTTGGAACAGATGGATGTGACGTGTATTCATTTGAACTTTCAAATGCTTCAATATTAACTGAAGACTGATTTCAATAGCTCGATAGTTTAAACTTCACTTTTCGTCTCATATGGGAAAAATTTGCTGTTGATTCAAATTGACGTACTTCCAATGGTTTTGTAGAAATAACTTTTAATTTCAAACGATCAACAAGATCATTATAAATGAAACTAGACTGGCTACCTCCATCCAGAAGACAACGGGTCAATCTTGCAGCACCAGTCGGGCCTGTTATAAAAACTCTCGCAGTTTGGAAATGCACAGTGATGGGTGTAGCAATATCGATCTTGTGTGTAGACGTAGTACCTGGGTGATCAGTACTGCTCTTACAAATTGAAACATGGTGCTTTTTCTTGTATTTCACACAACAGGACTTTTCCTTACGAGCACAGCTCTGTTTTGTGTGCCCTCGTCCAGTGCACAAAAACATCGATTCGTCGCTTTTAATTTCTGTATTCGTGAGTCTATATCTGTCATAGAGTTGCACTGTTGGGGCCAATGTTCGGCAGTTTCGCAAAAGGGACAAAAGGGTGAAGGTTTCTTACTTTTAGTAATTGGCTTGGGATTTACATTGAAGTTTTCTAATGTGGATTTTAAGAAGCAATCAGAAGACATAAGACCTTTAATCTTGCTTGTTGTAAAGGCCCTTCTACTTCTTCGGCGAGAAAATGTATTAGTTGTGTGATATCAACTTCTGAAATTTTTTGGCGTTTCGCATGAATAACTCATCGGCAACAAATATCGTCAGGGAATGCACGTAAAATTTTAGGATAAAACTCTACCGTATGCGTCAATATCTTCGCCCAAAACACGTAGAGCCTGTAACCTTTTGTTGCATTCAATATAAACTTCATTCAGTGATGTTGGTGATGGATTGCGGATTGGCGTTAAATTCTCTAAAAAATCCAAATGAGATTGAATAATTCTATTTTTGCCACCATATTTGTCCATAAGTAGCTTCTTTGTGGTTTCATATGTATCTGCAATAATACTTATACCATCAACCAATCTTCTTGGTTCAACTTCTAAATATCCCCTGAGAAAAACATGTTTATTAATCGATGAAAAATTTGGACTATCGTCTACAGACGTTTTAAATTGTTCCCAAAAACATTGCCAATGTTCAACGTCGCCACGAAATGGTTCTAATTTTACTGTCGGTAGTTTTACATTTTGTTGTGGTCACATAGAATTCACATTTTGAATCGGAAAGTTAGTAACATTTGGTGAAGCTACAGTCTCATTCTTGTTTTGATCATCTCTCATAGCACGATTGGCATCAAAAATCGCACGCTTGGTGTTATCCGTATATTCTTGACATTGCGCTACTTCGTATTCCGCATCCGAAAGTAATATGTGTATATCATTATCCACTATTTCCAAGTCATTAAGCACTTCGGCAAGACGACTACAAGTGAATTCAATATCCGCTTTCGGCTTAGAATTTAAAGTGTCCTTTAGTTGGCTAATGAAGCGAGTAATATTAGCTCGAATTGTTCTACGTTTGCGCTTCAATAGCGCCATTTTGTCAATCGAATCATTTTACGTTGAAGTCATTCTGATTAAGTGTAAAGGAAATAAATATGAAGTTGCGTAAATAAATTCTCACCTCTTTAATCGCAGGAACGCAATTTTTTTTTCTTCTCAATATGTTATTTTCTCAATATGTTATATGTCTTTTATTTCCACAGACATACACAGACAAACAATAAACAAAAAGCATTAATAACAAGAAAAAGTCGTTTGGTTGCCTAGCAACCAGCCAGAGTTGTAGTTATTATATTTACAAGAGTTAGCAGACGATTTAAAACAATTATTTAAACTAACTGTTCATTGATGTCGGAACACTCCCAACACGCGTTAATAAGTATTGAAATACTAGATTCCTATTTAATTGTTTAATATTTCGGTGGCTTTAGAGGACCCACGAAATATGTCTTGATAATATTAAAATTTTTCACAGCTCTTAAATAAAATTTAATCCAATTTTTTTACTGTTACTTAATAGGGAAGGTTTTAAATACTATGATATTAACTACTCAACATTTTGAGTTTTTTGGTACTTTAATGCAATTGACATTCTTTGACACTTTAGTGTAAAACCTATATTTTATTCTCTATTGGATCTTGAGTTTATAAACAAAGAATTTTTTTCACTGTTCCTTAATGTCTTATTTCAAACCATTAAGTTTGGCCAGAAAGGGTAAATAGATTAAAAGTTTCTTTTTTTTCTCTTTTACATACCTTAAAAATATTTTGCACTGAACATACAAAATAATTTATGCTACACTTTATTAAACAGATACGATGTTGTTAAATTATATTAAAATAAAATATTTACGTTTATGTTAAATAATAAGTTTTATTACAATATTCTGCTATTTTTTTCAGAATGGGGTCAACAAATTTGACCAACAGCATTGATGAACACAGTTTAAATTTCACACAAGCTCCTTTCGCTGAACATCATCAATTACCATTCTCCAGTATCATTGGTTCTTTCTTTACAAGCATAATAGCCTGCACAGCGCTCGTTGGTAATCTTGCCGTCATTATTACTACATTATGGATTGAAAACCTTCGATCTCAAAGCGGAAATATCCTTATTGTGTTTCTTGCTTGCATTGATGTTTGGACGGCAATATTCGTCATGATACCTTCAGCTATAGCTGTAGCAACAGATGGTTGGCCATTTGGAGACACATTATGCAGAATAAATGCTGTATTTAATTATTTGTGTGCCTGTGCTTCATCGTACATTACAGCCATGATAAGTTTTGACAGAGCTGTGGCTGTACTGTTTCCTTTAAGATATAATTCCTGGATGACTAGAAAGGCCATGATATCTATCTGCTTGTGGATAATCGGAAATACTGGTTCAGTTGCAATAATGAACGGCTCAAGTTCAAATTTATCATATGATTATTATGAGGCTGCATGCGCTCTTCCTTATCGAGAATATTTCGGAAGAGTTGCCACCTATTGTGGTTGCTGCATTTGTTATGCAGTGCCTGCTATGGTAATGTTCACCTGTAATGTACTAATTTTTCTGCAAATTAGAAAGAGCTCCAACAAGGTCATTGGTATTCACATTTCTCATGTTGGCAATCGTTCTGAAGAGTTGACAGTTAAAAAAAGAAAGGACTCAGAAATGTGGAAGTCGATCTATAGCATGATTGCTATAATAACTGTTTATTATATATGCTTCTCACCTTATGCTCTTGCAAAGCTTGTTAAAGCCCTTTTAGATGCTTATGCATTCCCGTGGGTCGATTATCCTATTACAATACTAGTTTTTGTTTCCTCCGCTACTAATCCATTCATTTATGGGATACTAAGGAAAGATTACAGAGAGGGATTTAAGAAAATACCCAGACTAGTTAAGGAGAAGTTATACTGGTAATGTTATCGAGGATAGAATATCCTTATTGTTTTACACAGTTTGATTAAATCATTATATGGCCTTATGCACATCCATATCTTTGACGATAATGTAATCCTGTTACAATATTAATTTTTTGTTTTATCCGCTACGAATTTATTAGAATTTATTATTTAAGACTATCTAGATGGAAGTTGCACTGGTAATGTTATCGAGATATAATATTCTTGTTGTTTTTAAAACTTTGTTTAAATCACTATATGGCTTTTTGCACTCTAATGGGTTCAACGATAATATAATTATCATGATTCGATATTAAATCTGCTTCATGCTTTACTATTTCATTTATTTATGAGTTACGAAGGAAAGATTATTGATAGATTTAAGAAAATAGCAATACGAGATAGCTAGAAGTTGTATTAGTATTGAGATTTTGACTTTTATTAGAAATTCTTAGATATGTGGGTAAATGTTTTGATTTACCAAAAGCAATTTTAATTATTTACATGCATTGTGAGATGTACATGCAATTATTTTAAAAAAAAGATGTAACATATTTAAATGGTTTACGAAATTTGTTGCGATCATTTTGCATTTTGAAAGTTTTTGCTTAAAGAATAATTTTTTTATATCCTTACATTATTTTTGTCCCAATTGCAAAATGTTTCTTTAATATGATTCAAAAATGATATCGCATTCATTTTTATAAAAAAAAGCAACAAAAATAATAATCATAATAATTTAAACTTTTTGAATAATGTGATGGAAAAATTGAACATACTATTATCAACGTTTAATAAGTATTTATAGTTCAAGCTCCAATTAGAAATATGCAATTGTAGCCATATAATGCTTTTTATAATTTTTTTTTATAAATTTTAATTAATTTTAAATTGTAGAAATAAATTGCGTAAAGAAAGCAATTTCGTAACATTCACACATTGTGCAAGGCTTAGCACAAAAATTTTCAGAAATAATTGTTTAATAGATGTATTTTATTAGAATATGATACATGTATTTATTAATAAAACGTTATAATTGTATTTAATTATTTTTTAATTACTGAAAACATAAAATGCCTGCTTGGAGTTTTCAAAATGGACGCTATTTTATTTATTATTTTGCTGAAAAAAGAGTTTGAGTGGTTGTTTTTAAAGTGTTGCAAAAGCATGCATCTGTCTAATTAGAATTAGAGATATGATTTATTCTTGTATTTTAACCTTGTTAAATTTTTAATATAATTTTATATTTTACATAGTTACTTTTTTTAAGTTTTAAAATTACGTATCTAAGAGTCTATGAAAATAAAACCATGGTGAATGCATTTACCATGGTTTACCATAAAAAAATATTAGTCTATGTAAACAATTTTTAAAAAAATTAAGCTGAAAAACATTCAATTTAAACAATAAAACTTTTTTTAATGCTAATAGCAAAACTGTTGCAACAGAAACCTTAAAGCGGATTGGTTTGAAATACACTCATATCCGTGAATTAAGGCAGGGCTAGTATCTCTCGCCGCGCCGATCCTCCGACGTCACTCCAGTGACGTCACTTTGGCGCAAAACTCGCACTTTTACTTCAAGAGCGGAGCGTTTGGCCTTACTAGCTCTAACTAGTATTGGATCATTTCTTTTCGCGAGATATTCTAAGACATTTGTTATTTTCTATAATGACTTTCCTCAGTTTTTGCAGTGAATTTACAAGAATTTAAAACTATTATCGAAATGCCAGTTTGCGCGATTGCAACTTGCAAAAATTCTGATATAAA
>NC_092213.1:63886058-63895858 GCF_043381705.1 Parasteatoda tepidariorum
TTCCTTATTAAACCGTTTGAAAACATCGCCTATCAGAATAACATGTAGTAAGCAGCTGCAATCTTTTTACCGGAACTAGAGTAGGTGCCGAACTCGAGTTTGTTATTGCTTACATTCCTATTGAAAACACCATCCATTATGAATGGTAACGGAGATATTTTTTATAATTGCTCCAAAGAGCAAAAATCTTAGTTATTATGAATGGTAACAATTCCAAGATTAAGAAATGTCAGTAGACGCTACAGAACAGGTCTTTCCCGAACTCCGGTATTAGGCAGTAACTGCTAAAAAAAGTATACGGAGCATAGCACCCAATCTGTCTCGTCAGCTATGTGCAGCCATGGGTGCTACAATTTCAAGGCAAACCGTGTACATACATTTGGAGAATATTCATCTATATACTTGCAAGCCTGACAAAATTGTTCTGCTCACGAAAACTCACTGTCCCCAGTAGTTCTCCTAGAGTAGAGAACATGCAATGTGTACATGGTCATAGTAGGCTTGTGCGTTATTTTCGAACAAGTGCAGGTTTAGCTTACAGTCTGATCCACGTCGAACTTTCATACGGAGAAAGCCAAATACCCGTTACCAACGCGACAGCATTATAGAATGACATTGTTACGGTGATAGAGGATTGCTCGTTTGAGGGGGGATATACTGGGCTGCAGAATAGATCTTCATGTTCAAATCAGAAACATGATAGACCAAATTTATCAGAGCATTATTCTGGAACAACGAGTACGTTTATTTAGGTTTATACGTTTGTTGTTGTGTCATAACCCGCATAGAGCGACCAGCATTCTCACCTGACTTGAATCCGATAAAGCATTAGTGGCACATATATTTTGATGAGTAGCAGCCCGTCATCCTCCTCTTACATGTTTATCGAGTCTTAGAGCTTTACTTGCTGAGTGGAGTTATTTTCCTCAAAATCATCTCGATAAATTGATACTCAACGTGCCTAGACGTTGTACAGGCTATATTTTATTGCATGGGAGGCATACAATGTATACCATTCATGTAATATTAAGTTTTTGCAAAGGAAGTATTTTTAATAATAGCTCAAGGGAGCAAAAATCGTAGGTTATTATGAATGGTATAGTACATGCATCATATTTTTTTTGTTCCTCATCTTTTGTTTTATAAATTAGGATTTATTAATAAATCATGCTTGTTGTGTTAGTAAAATTTGTTTGCCAAAGCTGGCATTATCCTTAATTTATGGACATAGAGTGTAATTCAAAACTTGTTTATCTTATAGTCAAACACTTTCAGCTAAAATATAAATAATAATTTTTTTTTAAAATTCAAATTGTTTAAAATTGAAGATAAACTTTTTAAAAGGTTTTGAGTTTAATTTTTAAAATGAACACATCAAATAGTTCTAAACAGTTTATTATTGTTGAAAAAACTGCAAAAGAATGTAGTTATTTTTGTTTACAAACAAAAAGTTTTAAAAATGTGTTCAGACAAATAAGAAATATAAGAAAATAAGAGAATTCGCGATCGCAACGCTCGAGTACGCTCTCTAGCGGGAGCCTGAAAATATCAGGTATCAATTTATTAAGTTTTCATTTAGTTCCATCAAAATCATTGGCAGAATCAGACGCTATTTTCTTAGCAGCAAATAAGAAGCAAAATTTCCCTGAGGAAAAGGAGAACTTGAAAAAACTCTCCAGAATATTGGTAAATCTTTCAGAAACAGAACATGCCAAGCATTTGAAGAAAAATTCCTCAATATTCCTCAATATATCCTTCTCTTATCAACAAACTTGCAATTGTTAACTTCTGATTTCGGGATTGCATACTGTTACAGATGTATGTATTACGGTAAAATACATTTCTTCTGTCTTCAATTCATTTCAAATTAAAGTGAAGTCAACATTGCTTTCTTCATTCCAAAATGTGAATTCAGAACGTACAGAACTGTAATAGTTATAGAATATTCTTCTTCTTTATATAATAGTATATATTTCTGTATCTATATATAATTCAGAAAACAACAATAAAGAAACATCTGTATTACTTGAAATAGTATCATTTGTGCTGATTATTAATACATTTTTATCGTTTTCTTGGTAAGTGTTTTTTTAGTTTTGAAAGAATAATTTCAACTGGAATTCAGCTATTCTGTTTTTAAGCTACATATTAGAATTCGTATCGAGATCTTACAATTATAAAATTTTGCTGTGTGGTATGTTATCGAAAAGTAATGAAGGGATAAACTATGTATATATATTATTTGAGAATAAAGTTTTCAAACAAAGAACGTGTCACTTTGGAATTCTCCGGATTTATAAATTAGTTAAGAGTTATGATTTTTATAATAAAAAATTTGCTTGTAAAATTTTTTTTTCTTATTTGATGATAGTTCTCTACAGAATGGTTTTTTATATCTGTTTCAGAACTATAAGAATAAAAAAAAGAAACAATATGGAAGTTTTTTATTTCAATATGAGAAATTTCCAAAATCGTTTTTTTATCCTAAGAATTCTTTATTTTACGTTTTTTAGTTTATAATTTTTGGACTAAAATTGTTGTTAAAATAATTTTTTTCAAAAATAAAATGGTATAACATTATGTGTTTATGTACTCGTATACTTCTTGCATATTCTAATGTTTGAAGCAATATGATTCAGAAAAGTATGGAATAAAAATTCGGTACTTACGTATTAACGCCACCGCAACTACAGATTTGGCGGTTTTTAAGTACCGCCAATCTACATCTAAAATTTTTGTGACAAATCATAAAATAAAACAATTTATCTAAAATCAAAACACTTTCAAAATTCAAAACACTTTATTTAAAATCAAAGTAGTTAAGCGGATTTCGATAGAAAATGGGCCGATATAAAGTTTAACATAGATTCGAAACAATCTCTATATTCTTTCACCTGATGCTGTCGCTATATGAACTCTAATAAATAAGATTCCAAATGAAATTACATTTCCAAAACGTACGTTTAGCATAATAAAGTTTCATGTCATAAGAATTGGTAAATTTTCGTTTTTTTTTTCGTAAAATATTTTGCTCCAGAAAAAATAAAATTTCATCTTGTTCTATTTTTGGCAAATCCCGAAGACGCATTTTCGTAGCACTAAAAAAAGGTGTAAAAAATCGAAGAACATATCATTTTGGAATTCTCGGGATTTATAAAGCAGGTAAGTGTTATAATTTATTAAATAAAAAATTTTACTTGTAAATTTTTTTTTTCTTATTTGATGATAGTTTTCTATCGAATAGTTTTCTACGTCGGATTATGAATTAAAATAAATGTTATGTAAGAAATTTTCAGAATTGTTTTTTTTTCTCGTAAGCATTCTTTATTTTACGTTTTTTTGTTTCTAAATAATGATTTTTATAAAAACTTAAAATTTTTTGATAAAAATTGTTGCCAAAAAACTTTTTTTACGAAATTAAATTACATAAAATTATGAGGCTTATGTATACTTTTTGCTTATTTTAATGTTTGAAGTAATATGATTGATTCTTAAAACTATGGAATGTAAAGTTTAAAACAATCATGTTAGATCATTAAATTTAGTAAAACTATTTCTCAGGCATTATGTTTTAACTCTAATAAGAAGATACATATCTTTTTCTGTTTATTTAAAAATATTTTTCCGATGTGTTTTGGATGTTCCATCTCCAAAAAAAAAAAAAAAAAAAAAAAAANAAAAAAAAAGAGATACCATTTTGTTTTTGTTTGCATAAGAAAGAATATCAAAAATTTTTCTTTTTTAAATTTAATAAGCCACAATAAAGAAGGAACGTTACAATGCTACACGCTACATTAATGAAGTCTCCAGCGTAACTGAGTGACTGTTCATATAGAAATCGCAGGTATTCGTCTCATACAACAACGCCCCCTATAGTTTGCTGCAATCGCGAATAATAAATGGCCAGCGTTAAGTCGAACTTCAGTTGCAGATATTCAAACGATATTTGAGTTATTTTTACCCAAGCATGATTTGGTCAGTGGTAACAAACTAGTTTGTTGAGCTATAAGCTTGAATTTTTATCGTTTTATTTTAAAAATAAAACGATATGAATTTTAGGTTGCTATGGCGATATGATGGAACAAATTGACTAAATAAAATTGTTATGCTCTCGCTTCAACTAAACGTTTATGTTTAATTTTTTGCTTGCGATTATCTCTTTTCAATTTTTTTGAATAAAGAAGAATTAAAAGATTATATTATTAGAAGTCTATTAGTAATCTTATTAGAATTTCTGAAGAGGATGCTATTTTACTTTTTGGTAAGTAAATATATTTTGTTCTTATTTTTAAAATACTATTACTTACAATATGCTATATATACTTTTCATTTAAATTGGCTTTTTTTCAGCATTTTTAAATAAAATATTAGACATTTAAATTCTTTTTCAAGAGGAATTTATTAAAATTGAACGCGTTAAATATGGATGCTTATGGAAGATTAAAAAATCTGATTCCGAGTTAGAATCTTTGTTGAAGTATGTAGTGATATATTTAGATCTGTAAACTTTTCTAGAATTTTTTTTGACCTCATATTAAAGTTTTAACTTTCTATTTTAATATAATGGATCACTGTTCCAATATTTTTGGGTGTATTAACGTATTTTGGTACAAGATGTTTCTGAATAATTAATTTCATATCATTCAATAATTTTTTTCATAAAAACTATTTCCGAAGTAGTTTATTATTTATACAGTCTACAGTTGGTGTAATTTATATTTTTATCTATAAATGAAGTTGACTGTCCTTAATTTATGAAAAGTTTATATTTGCAAGATTCATCCATTTAAATCAGCAATGCAGATGCTTTTACATAAATTTTATTATAATATTATTTTAAAGAAAGGTGGAAAATGTACCTAAAAAAAAGCTAAATAGTATACATATTTTTTATTGCTTATAATATTTAATGCCGGACTAAATGACAAAATAATTAAGTATGGATCTATAATTACATCCGAATTTTCACAAAGTTGTGGATTTGATACAATCTACCATAATACTGCTTGACTCTCAATTCTCTTACAAAGATTTTTTTATTTATTTTTCATTTTAACGCAACATTTAAAGCAAAATTATTATTTTATTTCTTTTTATTTTCAAACAATTATTACTAGTGGTTAATCTGTGCTTTTGCTTAGTTGAAAATTGCAAATTAAGGAATGCATTTAAATTTTGATACATTTATGATTTTAAATGTATATATAACAATTCTACAAAAATGAGGTCTGTTTTTAGTGGTAGTCTATTCAATTTCACTTCCTATCAGATTTTTAGTTGTAATTCATGTTAATTAGAGCTATTTTAAATACGATACTGAAAGCTGCTGTGAATCAGGGGATAGAGCTGTCGCGTCCCAATGAGGTGATCCAGGTTTGATACGAATTCTGCTCCCAGCTCACACCGATCACAATGCTGATAAAATATATCGACAATACCGATAAAGTATCCTCTGTGGTAAATGGATTATGGGTTAGAATCTCCTTGATGTCGAGTTAACCGTGGGAGGTTTTTGTGTTTTTCCTTTCCATTTTACGCAAATGCGAGTTAGTTCCATCAGAAAATACTCCACGAAGAATAGTCTGTCCTAATACTTGATCCAGAAGTTCCCTTGTCCTCTGGGTTGAGCTCAAAATTATTGTGAATATTTTTTTCTAGGAAAATGCAAATTATGAAGAACTCAGCTAAATGAGCAGCCTATAGCCGTCTATCATCTGTGAAGATGGCAGGAGAATACAAGATTTGAACTTTTTTTCTTCTAATGGACAAGGTGATTGTTGATGTAAGCTCTTGCTCCATAAGAGTCATTCATTCATTATTTAAGAGCCACTTTGTTGTCACATCAAAGATTAGTGTTTGTGTCCTTTATGCCATGTGATTTAATAGGGTTACGAGGAAGGCATGCAGTGAGTGTTGCCAGAATTCGATTTAACATTTCAAATCTTCCGCATCACCGAAGGTTCGCATATTGAATATTTGGGAAGAAGCATTAGTGATGTTCCTTTATCAGGTAAAGTGAAATTTTTTGGTGTTTTAGTAATACTTTCTCTGAATATTTTCCTTGTATTAATTAATTTAAAAATTAATAAATTCATCAAATATGTGTAAAGTGTGTAACCAAAGTATGTTTCATGATAGTCACTACTGTATAGAATAATTTTATTAATACAACAAATTTACAAAATAGTACTTCATAAATTATATTTTGTACTCTTAAATATTACATATTTTGAAGAATCACCCATAAATTAATTTTATTATAATAACATCATAACATCCTTTTGATGCTAACAATAACCGAAATTGTTCTTAAGTTGTGCTAAGTATTGGTTTTTCAAATCATAGTTGATGACATGATCAAAAATTAATAGTAACAGTAGTGTTTATCAAATCTATTAAAGTTAAGCTATTCGTAAAGCCTTCATGTGGTTTTTTTATTACAATTAACGAATGTTTCTATGAATTAAATACACTTTGAAAACTGTATCGCACCCATAATCACACCAAAAATGTTGACATGTGATTTAACACATTTTTAACGAAATTATGTCACGTTGTCTGATGTTGTTGTCTTTCTTCTTTTTGCCAAATGAGGGATGAAGTATATGATGAATCCAGAGAAAAAAGAAATACCCGTTAGAGTGTACATAACGCCATCATAAGATCCATGCTCTCCTCTGAAATAACCTGAAAATAATATATCACATTACAAAATAATCTGTTCTTAAATATAATAAAAAGTGCAACACTTAAGTTAAGTAGAATTTTAAAGCAAAGAGTGTATTCAGTTTTAGAAAAGTATGGTATTAGATTCGATGAATTTATTAAATGCCGTGATAAAATATGAAACATTTTTAAAATAACAAATATCCTTTAGTAGAAGGAAATCGATAAAAAAAATTAACAAAGTCGTCTTCTTTCGTTTCATTTTGAACGTAGCAAGATAAGTAAACAACATGAAACTTGAAAATGATTTTTTGACATGACAAATTTTCTTATGTTGTCATTTACTTTTAAAATTGGCTAGTTTCAATGATGCCAAATGACGATATGTCATTTCTATTCATGGTTTGAGATTGACTCATTTAATTTTGAATTTAATAGAAAATTAATTATTGGTCTAAATTGTGAAAGTTAAATAACAACGGGTGATAAGCCTTCGTATGAAGTAATATGTTGCAAAAATAATTAAACTGATTGAAAGGGATTACATAAACATGTAAAATTATTCATATTAAAGAGGAAAGAGGTAACACTGGCAATCAAGAATTTAAAAAGAGTTGCAATCAGTGTATCAAGAAATGATGTACTTAAACATAAAGGTTTACTCCTCCTACCTCAGTTGGGTATTTTGAGATAGATCGTACTTAAAAAACCATTTTTTTTCTAAAATTGGGCGAATTAGGCAGGTTAAAATTTTTGGATTTTTTTAAAAATTTTCACGATATGTTCTTTATGTAAGACTGTTAGACAAGTGTCCTTTTTTTAGAAAATTATTTTTATCCCTGAAGTTTTATTTTTATCCTCTGGAATTTTAAGAAAAACGCATTTATACGTGGCAATACATTTTAATAAACAAGTGAATCACAACACTGACCGTTGTTTTATGTTACATCTACACCACTTATCAAGATATAAATATTTTCAGTGGATCTTTCATCAAAATCTATAAAAACCAATAGTGAGACAGTAAACCAAATATTTCTGTGAATGCATAAACCCTGGAGCTATGCTGTGAATACATACAGTGCATCATTAAAACAATAAATATACCTTAAGTCAAAAAATAATTTAAAACAATAAAAGCTTAACTTATTATATTTATAGTTATAATTTGTTGCATAAATAATAGGGAATTTTATTATTGAAATTAGAAAACTATAGTGCAAGTAAATAATCGAAAGAAAAAAAAACATCTGGAAAAATGTTTGATTAGTAGTAAATGGCATGAAAATGCTATATTTAAAGTCTTTAAATGTTCAGATAAAGTGTAATTGCAAAAGAAATTGCTTACCAATCATGGGAGATACAGTAAAGCACAGCGGTGCAAATAACATCGATTTACAAACCATTGCCATATTTCTTTTCTCAGGCTGCATAAATTCGTGTACTAAAGCAATTTGTAAAACCAAAAGAGATCCAGTAAAAACGGTAAGCAGGAAATCAATAAACATCAGAAGTAAATAATTATTGATGAACAATAGACCAAGAGAAGATAATCCAGTACACACACAGCATATTGAAGTAATCGTGGGGGAAGGTAAGATTTGTTTGTCTATAACAAATCCAGATCCTATTCTTCCACATATATCTGCTAGAGCCAATATCATGACATAATAAATCTCCAGGTTAGCTCCAACATTTTTGTCACGCACAAAATCAAGAATGATTGCCATCATAACTGTCGTTATATAAAATGTACAAGCAGTCATAACCAATATGATAATGAATAATGGGTCAATGAAAATTTTAAAATTTTCAAGAGTAAAAGCTGATAGAGGCTTATTTTTAGAATTTTCCCTTTCTACAAGGCGTTTAGATTTGGTGTCAATTTCTTTATTGATGTCAAGTTTAACAGCCTCAGTGTCACTTGAAAGAAATGATTTTTTATGTAAGTTTTGACATATATTATCGTCAAGACTTGTTGAAGGCAGATGTGTTTTCTTAGATTCTTTCATTTCAATACAACTCACTTTCTTATTAATGTTTTGACTATGCTCATTTTTGTGTGATTTTTCCTCGGATGATTTCAGTAACATAGAAAATGGTATAAAATGTGCCAAAATAGCAGATAAAATTAAGAATGATCCATTAAGTCCGTAATACTCTATACATGCTTCCATTATTGGGGGCATCACCACACCTCCAAAGCATGCTCCTGAATATGCAAAGCCATTAGCTTTACTTTGGTTTGTTGTGAAATGGGCATTAAGTAGTAGTGGCAAATACTGAATTCCAAGACCAAAGGAAACACCTAAAAGAAATAGACAAAGTTGTTAATTAAGGTACTTTAATTATAATCAGAGAGCTGCTGTGGCTCAGGTGATAGAGCATTCGCCTCCGCATTAGGTGACTCAGGTTCGAATCACAACTATGGTTGGTTGATACGAATTCTAATCCCCGGCTCGTTCCGACAGCAGAGCTGACTTAAAATATTCTCTGTGGTAGACGGATAAAAGGTAAGAATCCCTTTGCCATCGAGATAACCATGGGAGGTTTTTGTGATTTTCCTTTCCGTGTAATGTAAATGCGGGTTAGTTCTTTTAAAAAGTCCTCCACAGGCTAGTTTGTCCCATTGCTTGATCCAGGAGTTTCCTTATCTTCTGAGCTGGTATCAAAATTACAAGGAAGATGTAAATTGAAAGTTACGAAGTTAAACATTGATACGATGTCAACATTGTGAGCATTGATACAATGAATTCGATACAATATCAATAGAAAACAGGCATTTCCTTTTGTTCTTATTTTTATAGTTAGAAATCTCTCAGGTAAGTAATAAACTGTTTTAAAAATTCCTCATGCAATAATTGTATTGACGACCAGTATTGAGTTGATAGTGTTAATTGTCAGATTAGCTTATATTACTAGAGGGATAAGATTGTGACATACTTTTTGGCTCTTGTGACATACAGTATACTACTATTAACATTTCTTACTTAGATCTATCTTGCATTTTGAACATAGATTTGCGTTTGATTGAGCGATTCACGTTTAAGCACCTGCTTTAAAAGCGTTGTCAATTACTATAATAATATATTATATTATATTTATATATATATATTTGATGACATGATCAAAAA
>NC_092213.1:63895899-63927543 GCF_043381705.1 Parasteatoda tepidariorum
AGGTCTGATGATATGCATTTAATAACACGCTCCTGTATATATATATATATATATATATATAATATATTTTCATCGTGCTTTAAAAGTAGAATTGCTGGTATATCGATCTAAATCTCAGTCAATATCTGCTTTAGTTAAATGCAGTTGCAGAAAGGAGTACGGAAAACGGATCTGAACACTTTAGGTAAAAACGTATAAGCAACTGTAAGCCCCTTGTGCAAATTTCGTACTGACTTGAATTTTTGTCGTGTATTTTAAGAGTTGCCACTTAGCTCTCTAAGATCTAAAGATTTGAAATGCCTATTACCTTCTTAAAACTTCTTGAATTTACACTGGACATATTATAAAATGATTACAGAATTATTTGCAAGGCTTACACTTTAAGGAATTAAGATAACATGTACTACAGACAGAAACTGTCCTAGAATTTTAAGGACTTCAGGTGAAGCAAAATATTTTAGTTGCATTTTTGAATATTTTACTACGAAACGCGCAGAAACTTTCAAAGATAAAGTGTTTCAAGTTGCACCCAAGTTTATAAGTATGTAATATACAAAACTATTTTACAATTATAATTAAAATATTTTGTAATAATATAGAAACTAAGAAATATGAAATGTAACTAATTTCTAAAATTTATTAAGCTTGAATGAACTGATGAATTAAATAAATTTCCAACGGTCGCCAATTTTGCATTCTCTTGACTAGCAAAGAATCAATCTTTTATAGTTCCAATTCTTTCAACAAGTATAACTGTTAAAAGAATTTACTTCATTTGTACAATCTCTCCGTAAAATCGACTTTTTGTTGAACCATAATATCGCGTAAAATTGCGTTAAACTTGTTAAAGGACAGCATTTCAGCTCAAATTGAACCGTCGTATCGTGTAATTAAGTTTAAGAAGTTCGATAATGTAGTTCGACTTCGTATACTATTAAAGTTGAAGTAATATTGAACTATGATTTGGTTAAACACGCACTTAAATACTTAACAGTTCAAAAATGTTCATGTGCTTAATTTAGTTGCGTAACAGCGATAAATACCATCTGTTTATAAGAAGAACTAACTTACCAAATATGAAACCCCATAGGATTGTAACTGTTAAAATGTCTTCTGCAAAGAAACAAGCTCCAATGCTGATTACTGACCCCACATTTCCAAAAATGATAAGAGATTTCGTTTGGAAAAGTTGCTGTAAATATCCTTGAAGAGGACCTGAAAAAAGTGAGTGAGAATAAAATCTTATTAGATTAAAAATTAAAGGTCATTCCCGTAACAAATTTAGAATGTTCTATAAATACTTATATACTATTAAAATATGCATGCAAGTCGGTAATTATTATCAGTGATTGATGGTGTTTTTCTGAAGATGTTTCACGAAACATTTTGATTTTTTATGTTATGATGATAAATAAATACGACAAATTTTAAAATAATAGTCAGACGCATTTGTAACATAAAAGCATTTGATAAGTAAATAAGTATACCAGGAGAAGATATAATAATATGATAAAATACAATTATAATTTCATCTAAAATTGTAAATAATAATATCTGATTCGTATTATGTGACGATATGATCTGGCGGTGTTTCCCCTCGTATTGACTATTTCTCTTTATCCAAATTTATGCCATGAACTTATATGTAATATTTTGGACCGACTTTGGCGTGTGTTTAAGCTGTGATATTTTTGCGGGTTTTTCATATTGTTTTTAGGACGAAAACGTTAGCTTCAATGTTTCAAGACCTAGCATTGATAGGTACAGAGATAATGGGGTTAACCGATTAGACAAGCCTATACAGAACTCAGACCTGGAACTAATCAAGAATCTAACTGAGTTGGATCGAAGGAGTGCAACTTTAAGGAGATCCAGCATTGATAGGTAGAGTGAGAATGGGGTTAACCATTTGGACAAGTCTCTCCAGAAACAAGTCCTGAAACTGATTGTGAATAAGTTGGATCACCGAATTAAATAGTATCCACAATTGAATGGGTTGGTATACACTATTTTGGACGGCAATGTGCTTAATCAGTGACATTTTTAAGTATTCGACCTATATTATTTTCATGAAGACAATGTTAGATTCAATGTAACGAGTTCCAGAATTTATTGGTGTAATGACAATGTGATTAACCGATTAGACAAGCCTGTCCAAAATTGGTGAAGGTACTTATATGCCTTTTCCAAATAGATTGAAAGAAAATGCCACTAGCTGACGTTCAAGAACTTATAGATAGCATGTCTCGGAGACTTGTATCGCTAATTGCCCATTGTGGCAATTCGAGTTTCTGTTAGAGTACCAACTGTTAAAAGCAAATATATTTTCTTTTTTTTGTTGCTATCACAGGTGTTCAAATAATTATTGGTTGATCATGCTTAATAACTCATAGAAATTTTGAATTTGATAAAGTTCTCTATTGATATATAGATTTGATACCCTAAGTCAGAATCGTAATGATTTAATCATTGTTGTTGTCATATTTTCATAAAAATTCCTATTAGTTTAGTTCTTCAGAATAATCTCGCTTTTATTTTTCATAAACCCGCAGATATGTGCTCTCCTTTCTCTTTCAGAAATTGCATTTGCGACCTAGTAGCAAATCCGGAAGAATTGGTGAATTTTTGGGAAAATGGCACGTGGTATACAAAATATAATTACAGATTCGTTATTTTCAGCCGAAAATTTACGAGACACTCATATTTTTTATCTAATGAACATTTTCCATGCTGCAGTTAATTATTAAATTTTTCTACTCTTTTGATTTTTTTACATACTCACCACAAAGATGTCTCATTATAAAAGGCAGGATATATGGAAGAGATGCTTGGTTACGATTAACTTCAAACCGATGAATAGACTCCACGAAAAACAATGAAACCATTCTTGCTGAAGCGCCATAGAGGAAATTTATCATAAAGCAGGCAGTTATGATTTCAATACTTGCGATAGTTTCCGATTTCATGAAGATAGTTCAAATCTAACCTTCAACATAAAGAAAAGTAATAAAGTTAAAAATTAAATGAAAATATTTTTTATTTTATATGTATCAAGTTTTCGGAAAAATATAGAACATTTTATTATATTGAATTTGGTTAATATAGAAAATTGTTATTTTGACTGTTTTAGATGAAAACTTCAAACATAATGCTTTGAAAATTTGGTTATATTTCAAACAGATTAAAAAAAATTTCGGCAAAGAAGTCAGAATGTTTATTCCTTTTAAAGACATAGGTTTATTCTTTTTAGTAAAATATTTGACGAAACATGATGTCAAAACAGAGCTGACTGCGGGGACATAAAACACTCGTTTTCAAGCCAACTTATTTTACTTAAAACTATTTATAAATTTATCAAAAAATTTTACTACGTTTTTTTCCGCTTAGACCGAATGGCATTTTACCATTATAAATTATTTTTAAGTCTATATCCTAGAGACTGTACGAACCTGAATTTCGTGCAATTTGAATACGTAGGTAATGTTCTTTTTCAAACTCTTTTTACTCCGGAAGATAATTCAAAATTAAAACGTCAGAAAAGGTAATTAAATAAAAAATTGTATACTTCTTGAATTGATAATATTCCTTTTTTTTTGAAAATCATTCCGGATAATTTTTCCAAATTCAAACGCCATACAATGCAGTGAAAAAAACTTGCAAGCGTCTTGAATAAGTAATGTTCTTTATCAAACTCTTATTACTCCGGAAGATATTTCAAAATTAAAAGGTCAGAAAAGGTAATAAGATAAAACTTGTATACGTATTGAATAGGTAATATTCTTTTTTTTTTTTAAATCCTGTAACTCTGGATAATTTTTAAAATTAAAACGTCAGACAATTCAATTTTAAAAAAACTTACATGAGTCTTTAATAAGTAATGTTCTTTTTCAAACTCCCATTACTACAGAAAATATTTCAAAATTTCACTACCAATCGAAGCACAAGATTGTTAATACTTATCGGTGTTCGAGTTTTCAGAATTAATGAATATATTTTTTTATACTTTAAATTATCGTTACATAATTTTTATTTATCTTCAATCAAGCTTTTTTTATAATGGGCCAAATCACCCTCAAATAGGAAGATTTGATCCAGTTTGTACACGCTTGAAAAATAAATAATAAAAAAGATAGTTAATAAGTTAAAGAAAGCAAAAATAACGTAAACAGATAACAAACAGTATAAACTGTCAAATAACGTCAATTTGGAAATTTATTTATCATAGCAAAGAAAATAAAGAAAAAAATTTTGAGAAACATTTTGAGCGTGGCAAATTTTTCATGATATCATATTCAATTATCATATGAGTTATCAAGATGTGATTGCAGCTAATTGCACTTTTAAAAATGAATAAAATTAGTGAAATATATTATTTTATGAAGTGTTTTCGTAATCTCAAGTTGATCAGATTCTTGCTTTAATATTTATTATATTACTAGATAAATACCCCTTCTTTGCACGGGGTAAAAAAAAGTAATCAATCAGTATATCGTACAGAATTACATTACGAATTCCTGCACAAAACTGAAAGACTTAAAACAAAAGAATTTATAAAGCTAAAATAATTCCATTTTTTATAATTTGTCTCTCTTGGTTATTGAATTAAGAAAGACATGTTTTTAGAAGTTCATCCTATCAGAATTAAGATTAACTACATTCAGAATTATTTCACATCATGCTGTTGCTCGAGGCTAACTGATAATAGTCAAAATTTACAACAAACACGCGTTTTTCTCCGGTACTTATCTCTTTAAAAGAACAGTAAAAATCTCTTTTTACAGTTCACTTTATTGAAGCTTCTCAGCATTGATGTAGTTTTATAGGTACCAAATATATTAATATAATACATTGATACTATGATACTCCTTAACGAATTAGTGCCATTTCTCCATAAAGTTTGCTTTATAGTTCTTAGAGTATAAAACTTTTTTTTTCTCCTTCACTTAATATTTATTATCAAAATTTACTAAGGATAATTAGCGTCAATAATAGTTTGATGATTTGTTTACGCTTCTCTTAAACGGATTTGTACCCTTTCTCCAATAATGCTGCTTTTGACATCGCTTATTTTTAATTTCAATAAGTAATTGTCAAAATTAGTTAAGCATCAATAACATTACTAATATGACGATTTTTTATGTTTTTCCTAAATGATTTAGTATCATTTCTCTATTAATTTTGCTTTAATACTACATAGCATATTTTCATATTTTTTTCCATTTCATTTAGTATTTATTAGTAACATTAATTCAGCATTATTGGTGTCTATAAATTGTTTTTCTTAAAGGAATTTGTACCATTTCTCCATTAATTTCTTAAACAGCAAAATTTTTTATTTAATTTGTACAAAGTAAAATATTTATTAAGCCTTATTTGAGTCAATAATAGTACAGCGATTTGCTACGGTTCCCGCAAAAAATAAGTACTTTTTCTCCATTAATTTGGTTTCATTAAACATAACTATTTTTTAAGTACAGTTTTACATAATAACAAATTTAATCAAGCATCATTTGCGTCAATAAGAGTAAGGTGTTTTTTTGATTATCTCTTATACTAATTAGTATTATTTTTTCATTAATTTTGTTTTTCATTACATGACTTATTATTTCCTTATTTCAAGTACTGTTGATTTTATAACATGTATTTTTATAGATTCTCATTTTGAAAGTATAACTATAAATAAAATAAACAGATGGTTTAAAATAATTTTATGTATACTAATCAGGCAACGTAATCATCCAATGCTATAATGTTAATGCTGATCATTAAATTTATCTGACATAACACGCAAAAAATAATTTAATGTTACGTGAAGAACGTGAAAAAAAACTCCTTTTTCAATGAGAGTTCTGAGCTGGCAAATACTGCAAATAACACTGATGTAATGATTAAAATATTTGATGGAAAAAAATCGTCAGCAGCAGTATCATTTTAAGCAATGGCGAGTTCTAAACCAATAACCTTTTTCATGAGCCTCAACAGAACTAACAAATTGAAAATTTCCATTGAATTTTAGGAGCGGGGGCTTAATTTGCTTGTTGCAACCGATGTCCAAATTTCAGGATGATAGAACAAACAGTTTTTGAGTTATAAGAGAGACACATAGGCAGATAAACTCTTCATTTTATTATTATAGATAATTTTCTCTAGGTAATTGTTATAAACAATTTAAATGTGTTTATAAGAAATTGCCAATATTCTAAGTTTTATAAACACCTGAGTCATATATTTCCAAGTTTGCAACATTTTTATTTAAACCACTGTACAAACTTAAAAATATTATATACAGTTATATACGAAAGTATAAATACATTGTAATATTAAGAGAAAATTAAACGGTAATACTTAACGACAGAAATACTTAAATAAGAAATTTATTTTCAAAAATAAATATGAAAAAAAAGTCATCAACTTAGGAATATTAAGAACATCAAATTAAGAAGTTAAGAACATCAAATTCAGAGTGTTTTAATGAGAAATTTGAAATGAACGCATAAATAAAAACCAAAAAACTCAGAGTCCAAAATTTCTTGAAAATTCAAGAGTAAAATAAAGTATCAAAAGTATTTAGCAGGAAAAATATTTTTATAAAAAAATTATTGCATGATTTTTGCAAATCAGAAAAATGGTAAAAATTGGAAGCACTTACTGGTTTTTAAAAATCCTGAGAATATAGATGATTGCAGATGCTACATAATAAAATAAACGAAAAAATGAATATTTACGAACAAAAATATAATGTGATCTTTAATAACTAATCTAGATCAAAGCCTAAAAAAATATAGCCTTGGTGGTGTTAGAATTAAAGATAATATCTTGTAGTGGTAGATAGACAAAGATAATATCTTGTAGGTCGCACCGAAGAAGTTGTGAGAAACTTATTTAGTTAATTCGTTTTTTCGAATTCATGGACTTTTTAAAAAATTTATTAGTTTTTTCAAAATGATTGACGTTTACTGAATTCAGTTTTTAACGTTACGAGATAAAAAGAGAACTTTTTTCACTCAAATTTAATACTATCCTAATAAAGAGACTAAATATCATATCTGACCAATTGAAGGGAGAGAACTTAATATTTATCTTATTAATTAAGATTAAAATTTATATATTTCTATTATTAATGGAGATTAAATTTAATATTTCTTTATCTAATGGTGATTAAATTGAATATTCTTCTCATTAATTTATAATTAATTAAATTATGTCCCTTCTTAATGAAAAATAAATTTAATACTTCTTCTGACAATGGTGATTAAATAAAATATATTCATCTTGCAAATACAGATTAATTTTAAAATTCTTCCTATTCATAGAGATTAAATTTAGTGTTTCAACAATGAATGAATATTAATATTTCTCTAACTAATGAGATTAAGTTTAATATTTCTCTTATTAATTAATACAAGTTTTATTTAATCTACCACCAGTAAAGAAAAACGAATTTAATATTTCTTCACTTAACCCTTTGATGCAGAATTTTTGTTAAACATATTTCTCATATTTTTTCATTGTGTTGTTAGGTCAAAATAAGTAAAAAATGATTTAGTAAATGATTATTTAGGTCAAAATAAGTAAAAAATGATTTAGAAAATTAGGATTTAGGTCAAAATAAGTAAAAAATGATTTAGAAAATAAATGATTTAGGTCAAAATAAATAAAAAATGATTTAGGTCAAAATAAGAAAAAAATATTATATTTGGCATTTTAATAATTTATGGTTATGAAATACAGCATGGTACACCGTTGTTTTTTCCTGCGTTAAAGGTAAAACCTTCCAAACACGTCTCACTTCCAAACAGTAATTTTTCAAATTTACACTAACGTATTTGCAGTTATTTAGATCTATGAGCAACAGTTATTCTTCATTGAAATTTCTCTCATTTTATAAAAGCAATTATTGATAAATTTTTTCAACTTTCAAACTATTTTTTTGTTTTATATTTTCCTACAAATATAATTCCGATAAATTAACAGATGTTTTTAGTAACTATTATACTTATTTTTCATAATTAAAAAGTACTAAAATATATTTTTGCTTGTAATTGGAGCGTCAGAAAAAAAATATAAAATTTACACCGGTGTCCTATTTGCGTTAAAAGATTAAAGAGAAACACTGCTGAGGAATTTTTATTGAATTAAATTTTTCTTCTAAAAACATATATTACAACTTCTGAAAACGTAACATTTTTCTTCTAAAAACATAAATTACGACTGTTTCTTCTAAAAAACAAAACTTACACGAATGCAGAGATAGAATATTCATTGTTAGATTCTTTTTTTGTATCGATGTTTCGATAGAAGGTTCAGTACACATTGTACTGATAAGATAACAGATAGAATAAAACTTCTTCATCTTTAAATGGTATTTTCATATAACAGTACTTTTAATGCTTATAGGATATAGATAACAGTCTAAAACCTTTAATGTTCATTTTTGCCTCAAATTTTGTAGCATGCCTGATATTAAAGTAATTTTCGTCACAGCTTTAACTTTTTTTTTTCCTATCCAGTTTCATACATTTGAATTGATTAAACAGTTAACAATTACTTTGAAAATATTCTTAATTAAATTTGAATTGAGTTCAGAAAATTGAGCTCGCATTGCGAACTATTGAAAAAGAGCTATGAAAGCAGTTATAGAAATCTACGAGGTTATAAATATAATGACTAACAACTGAATTTAAATGGGAAAATGTCACATCTGTCCACCGTTTCTTTGTAATTTTTGTTACCATTAACATAAATTTTCAGTGTCCTTGAGATTATAAACATTGTGACTATCAGCTCAATTTGAGTGTGTAAAATGTTACTTCTATCCCTATGAAAGTCAATTTTCAATGTCATTGAGGCTATAAATATTGTAACTAACAGAGCTCACTTTGAGTGTATAACATGTTACTTCTGACCACTTCTGTTACACACATGCTACTTCTGACATGTCCTTTGTCACTTTTGTCCCAATTAAGTAAATTTTCAATGTTATTGCGAAACATGTTAAATATACCTGTTTATCTCGACCTTGTTTATCTTGAAATTTCTAAAATTTCCTACATTTACTGTCTAAAATTAATGTATTATGTCGAAAATTTGTTTTCAAAACCTCCGTTTCTCGAATTTCTAATAATCGAGCACAAATGTCAAAACTTTCTGTATCAGTAGAACTCGTAGACAGAGATGAATTTCGTGAATCCACAGGAGGTAGGGAGGAACAGGTTGGGGGTGTTTCTTGGAATTTCAATCACTATCCCTGCACTTCCTTAACTAGGAAGGAATACAATGATTCTAGCAGTAAGTTAAGGGTTAATGAGTAGTGACCATCAGGGCCATCTTTGTACCATCAGTAGTGACATCTTTGATCAGGGGTTAGCTTTTCAACATAGATAAGAAAGCTAAGAATGAAAATTCATTTTGACTTCAAAATTGCAACCAATGTTGAAGAGTTTTTTGAACTGTTTGTGCCAGCTAATGAAAGAGAAAATATTTTTTAATGTTATGTAATTTGTATCTCATGAAAGATAATGCTCATGTATGTCATGTCATTTGTATGTCCTGAAAGATAATTACTTTTAATTGATGCTTATTCTAGAATACTTGTGGTGATATTCTCATTAATTAAACTGACGGCTTTTCCTTTTTATCCCTGAAATCTTTAATTTAATTTTATTTATTTTCTTCATTTGTTTTGATAAATAAATATTTAATGCTAATATGGATTTTATAATTTTCTTTAAAGCCTTGTTATGTCACAATAAGCATTACATATTTCCTAGCTTTTAAAATTTCTTTCATTTCTTAAATTTATTTTTTAATCATTCTTAATTGAATTTTAATTAAATTAAACCAAAGATATGATTTTTATTATATTTTATAAAAAGCTAATATAAAATATTTTACTCTTTTCTTAACAATCAATGTAACTGCAATTTTTATTTCAATACTAATGTAGGACTCTTCAATTCTCTGACACGAGTAAATCGAAAACAAAAATCTATTTATAACTCTTTGTTTCTTACCACAAAAAATATTTCTGTTACATGGCATTCTTACAGTCTTTTTTGATGATTCACTTTTACAAAATTATAGATTATGGGGGGTTAGCTTTATTTTTGGCTATGTTATCTTTCGATAGATTGCCAACCATGGATTTCTTCCCATGCTCCTAACTGTCCGTTGGGAACAATTCATTTACTTTTAATTTCGAATTATTAGTGTGAAGACAGAGGAGCTTTGGGCCCCTCAATACCAACCGTTAAATTGGATATCTTAACAAAAATTCTTGATGTTAAGAGAATGATTTTCTTGATACCTTTGAGAACTTTTGTAATTTTCGAATGTGGCCATGTTCAGCTTAAGATTTACATAATGAATCAACTTTTCCAGAAACGATTTTATTCATTTTTCTTGATCCTTTTGAGGGACTTTTCTTTATTTTTATAATTATGGAATGTGGCCATGTTCTACATAAAAATTTACATTATAAATCAATTTTTACTAAAAGATTTTATTCATTTTTCTGGAATAAATATCCATACATCATATCCAAATTAAAATGTATCTGAAACGGCCATAATACTAGAATTCTACAAAGAAACTAAATCCTACCAACCACTATAGAAAAGAATTTGTACTAAACTGCTACAATAAGCCGAAGTATGGTTCTATTTTTATTTAACAAATATTTCTGTAAATTAAAGGAAAAATTGAAGTATAAAAAATGTTAGTATGCGTTTCAACTCATTCTTCATGAAATCATGTCACATTGTCTGATGTTGTTGTCTTTCTTCTTTTTGCCAAATGTGGGACAAAGTATATAATGAATCCAGAGAAAAAGGAAATACCCGTTAGAGTGTACATAACGCCATCATAAGATCCATGCTCTCCTCTGAAATAACCTAAAAATAATATTTCACATTACAAAATAATACATTTATAAATATGATAAAAAGTGCAACACTAAAATTAAGTTGAATTTTAACGGTGACATCGTATCAAGTATTAGTAACCTTGCCAAGTTTTTTTCTACTTAAACTTAATGAAAAATATTTATATTTATTTATATCCGAGAGAAAAGAGAAAAATTCTAGCAATCAAGAATTTAAACAGCATTGCAATCAGTGAAGCACGAAATAATACATTTAAACACGCAATACAACAGCCCCAACCCAGGTTGGACATTTGAGGGATCTCATTTAAACAGAGAGTGTTCCCTTAATTTTTGGAATTTTTACCAATGGAATTGGAATTAACCTTAATTTTTGGAATTTTTGTCGAAATTGAAGTAATTATCAACACATTATAAGGTTCGTAAATTAATAATTTAAGAGAGAGGATGGACTGAAAAATTTATAATTTATTTTATCAGGCGCTAATAAACATGAATTTTGACGGCAGTTAATCGAGTCACTCAAGCAACTGTTTAGTTTTTTTAAATATGTAAAAAAAAGTTAGTTTTTGTGTTCTATGAATTCTTAAATTTTTTTGGATTGAAAAAGTTAAGTTTTAACATTCGGTTGTATTTCATTTATTTATTTAGCTTTATAAATTTTGTAGCGTCCGTTTGAATTAATTTGATTAGATTTTACACCTTTTGAACTTTACTGCATACATACTGTCGTGTAATAACGTTTGTAATAACGTCATCATTCATAATCTGTAATATTTTATTCATTAGTTTAATACTTATATGAATTCGAATGGCAACAGTTTATCAGTTTATGCTTTATGGAGAATGTTAAGAATAGAAATGGATCATTTCTATTTTGTAGCGTCCGTTTGAATTAATTTGATTAGTTCCAAAGTGTACAGTTCCAAAGGTGTAAAACCTTTGGAACTTTACTGCATACATACACCTTATTAGCACTACTACAATACTACAAGCACTTTAAAGCAAAAAATAATTAAAAACATTAAAAGCTTATTATATTTGTAACTATAATCTCTTTCCCAAATTGCAATTAACGAAATTTTTTTTAGAATTTGAAAGAACAGTGGCATGTAATTGAAGGAATAAGAATGTCTGGAATATCAGTAGTAATGTTTAAAAATTTTGTATGTTTCTATTAAGCACAAATTAAAATACATCTTACCAATCATGGGAGATATGGCAAAGCTTAATGGTGCGTACAACATCGTTTTACAAACCATTGCCATACTTCTTTTCTCTGGTGGCATGTATTCATGTATTAAGGTAATTTGTGAAATCAAATTAGATCCAAAAAATAGAGGAAGCAAAAACTCAACAAACATCAGAAGTAAATAGTTATTGATGAACAATAGAGTAAGACAGGATAATCCAGTACCCACACAGCATATTGAAGTAATCGTAGGTGAAGGTAAGATTTGTTTGTCTATAACAAATCCAGATCCTATTCTTCCACATATATCTGCTAGAGCCAATATCATGACATAATAAACCTCCAGGCTAGCTCCAACATTTTTGTCGCGTACAAAATCAAGAATGATTGTAAACGTAACTGTTGTTATGTATGTTGTGCCGGTAGACATAAGTAGTATGATAATGAAGGATGGGTCTATGAAAATGTTAAAATTTTGAAGAGTAAAAGCTGACAAAGGCTTAGCTTTTAGATTTTTATTTTCTACAGGGAGGTTAGATTTGTTTTCAGTCTCTTTATTGACGTCAAAGTTTGCAGCTTCAGTCTCATTTGATGGAAATAAATTGATATGTAAGTTTTGGCTTGCATTATTATCACCAGGACATAGAAAAGACGGTGTTTTCTCAGTGTCTTTCATTTCAATACAACTAACTTTCATGTTAGCTTTTTGATTCTGAACTTTATTTAGTGAACTTTCTTTTGGTGATTTCAGTAACATAGAGAATGGTATAAAATTTGCCACGATAGCTGATAAAATTAAGAAAGATCCATTAAGTCCGTAGTACTCTATACATATTTCCATTATTAATGGCAACACTGCCCCTCCAAAACATCCTCCTGAATATGCAAAGCCATTAGCTTTACTTTGGTTTGTTGTGAAATGGGCATTAATCATTAATGGTAAATACTGAACTCCAATACCAAAACAAATACCTAAAAGAAATAGATAAAATATTTATCTTAGGCACTTACGTAATTATAACAAACTTAACTGTAAAATATTTTTATGCTATGCAAAATATTTTATATTGAGCAAAATAAAAATGGCAATTTTACATAAGCTTAAATCTAATGTAATTATAATGTTGCTGATTCTTTTCCGTTTGCTTGTTGCTATTTTATTTTATTATTTTTAAGGAACCAAATATGTGTATAAACTTTCTATTTAGTAATGAACAATATTTTTAGTTTAAAATAACAATAATAAATTTGGCAATAAACTTGCACACACTTTTCTTTACGGATTAATCTAGTTAAGACTAGTGTCGATTGAAGTGATAAGTTGCAAAATCTTGTAGCTCTTTCGCATTGGTGAAAAGCTTTTGCTCCAAAATGGCGGACAAATCGGCCTCTCTAATTCAGGAGCAATGATGCACAGGGGTCGATTGCTGTTTAAAATAGTTCAGTCAGATTTTTTCATCGTGCTTGAAAATTAAACATTCTTCAGTATTATCTGGCTCATATAGATCTAAATCTAGATCATCATTTATAGCAATATTTAAGTGTAAAGAAGAGAAAAATGTTCGGAAATTGGATTCAAATATTTCAGGTGAAACAGCATTAACTACTGGAAATACTTTATGCCTTTTATTAATTAATTTTACTTAATTTTTTGTCGAGATCTCTCATGAGCTACTGCTTAAATCTGCTAGATCTAAAGATCCCAAGTGCTGGTTACCATCGTGAAGCTTCTTTAATTTTACAAGGCATCTTGTTAAAGAAATTATAAAATTAAAGAGTTAATTTAATTGTTGTTAGTGACAGAGGCGTGTCTAAGGTATTAGCGGCGCTTGGAGAAGCAAAACGTATTTGCTGCATGCTCAAAATTTTTACTACGTGCGTTTTATTGAATGATTCCCGTTTATTAAAGTACCAGCTTTTACAAAATTTGTTATAATAATATAAAATTATCCAGTTTAACCATAATATTCAATTAAGATATTTTAATCTAGCTTTAAAAATATAAATATTGGAGTACCTAGCTAATCTAGGTCTAAACCTCAATTAGCATCTGCAGTAGTTAAACGTAGATATTAGCACAAATTAGCACGTATAAACAACACTTTGTGACAACCTAAATGACTTAAAATTTTGTCTTGATTTTCGAGAGTTGCTACTCATCTCTAAGATTTAAAAATTTGAAGTGCTGATTACCTTCTTAAAATTTCTTAAATTTACACCTTACACATTGAAAAATGATTACAGAATTAGTTGTAGGATTTACACCTTATGGAATTCAGATTATCTGTAATAGTGACAGAAACTGTCCTAGATCCTCAGGCGAAGCAAAAGTTAATACTTGAATTTTTTATTTTCCTACTATGAAACGCACAACAACATCAAAAGAAAGTGGTGAAAGTTAAAACCCACAAATATTAAATACAATTGAAATACAAGAGCACTATTGTAAGAAATTAGTCTAATGTTGATTAGTGTTTAACCAACATACAAGTTTGCGACATTCTTTAAAGGTGTTAAATTTAACAGTATTTCGACAATTTTGAACCATAGTATCGAGTTATCTAGTTTATGAAGCACAATAATATGGTTCAACCTTGTCTCATATTATTTTCGCAGAAAGTTTTTAAAACTAGGAAAAAGTTAATAAGCTTAACCTAATTATGTTTCAGTGATCAACACAATCTGCTTATAAGGAAAACTAACTTACCAAATATGAGACCCCATGAGATTGTTATTGTTAAAACGTCTTCTGCAAAGAAACAAGCACCAATGCTGATTACTGTCCCCACATTTGCGAAAACAATAAGAGATTTCGTTTGGAAAAGTTGCTGTAAATATCCTTGAAGGGGACCTAAAAATAGTTGAATTTTTAGACAGTGAAAATAAAATTTTTATTACACTAAAAGCAATGCCTTTTTCTTTTTCCAACTTAAAATGTTCTATAAAAGCTTTGACACTTTATAAATCAAAGTTTAACTCCGTCCCGCCCCCGTCAGGAGGCATCCGGAGAATACTGTAGACTCTAAGTGCGCGCACGTGACCTCTCAGCAAAATAAAAAGAGGATTAAAAAAGGTAGGCATGGTGGCAATCCATGGCAACACGTCGGAAAAATGGGCAAGAGAGGCTGAAGCAACTCCAGGGAAAACCCTGGTTGATGTAGGTTGGGCGCCGCGCGCAGAGCAGCGACCTCACCAAGATCCGAAGATTCCCTGCTCCCTACCAGAAGGCCTCAAAGAATTTAGTGAAATCTTGAAATTAACAAAAGTAGTTACTCAGAAAATAGAATTTAGAAGTTTGAGTGTTCAAACATAATAGACACGGCATCAAAAAAATAAAAAAAACATTGAAAAAAGGTAACAAACATATTATGATGATGAAAAGTACCAGAATTTGTCCAAAGCCCATGAAAACAGATACAATTTCAAAAAGAAGAGTTACGGCGAGACAGCCGTAAAGAAACATCCACAAACAAGAGGAAACACAAAACATGAATAGTTAGAAAATTTGACAAAATTTTGAACAATAAATTAATCGAAAATCATTTCTAAAGAACACAAATACAGTATTTGCGGAGGTTACAAAATAACAAATAAATAAATAAGTAAATAAATAAATATATATAAAAACAATAATTAAAACAATAATAATACTATTACCATACAGAAAATTGTTAACAGTGAGATACAATTCATGCATTACATGAAATGTAGTTGATTGTAAAGCACACATTTGTTGACGCCGTCTAGTCAATTTCCCTTGTAAGGAAAAGGCGTTCCATTATTTTAATGATTCCCTGTTTGACTTTCTTCTGCTTCCAAAATAATTTAAGTCAAGTGTAATTTAAATGTTAAATTTTTCTGAATTTGAATAAATTGATTTTAAATTAATTGAATTTGAATAAATTGATTTTAAATTAATTTAATTTGAATAAATCTTGAAATTTACTGCAATTTATTAAAATATGTTCTAGATTTTCAAAAGTATTGCAGAAGTCACAGAGAGCTACCTTGCCAAAAAATCTAGCCTGGTGCTCTCCGTAAGCCCCGTGATTCGTGAGGAATTGATTAAGAAAAAAATTTGCTATTATTTTGTTAGTGTTAACTCTTGGAATTGATTGATGGTCATGTTTACCCTTTTCCTCACTCTCCCATCTTCGCTGCCATTCGTTGATCAGTAGTTTTGTTATTTCCCTTCTAGTAGTCCCTTTCGTTTGAATTTCATGAATGTCGATATATGGTTTTTCACATGCGGATTTTACGATTTTTTTCGTTACCCTCATTTCCCACTTTTATAAATAGCATACAAGTGAGTAATTATTATCAGTTTATGATGATATTTTTTCATAATCATTTCACAAAACATTTTGTTATTTTATGCTATGGCGATAAAAAAAATGCAACATATTTTTAAAATAATCGTAGGACGCATTCTTAAGAAATCAGTATTTGATACATAAATAAGCATACCAGAACATGTTATAACATGATAATGAAGTAACTAATAATATTATCAAAATGGGCTGTAATAGTGGCACAACTAAAAAAAAAAAAATCATGTTTTGAGATAAGTGGGTTTAAATTTTCATTGCTAAGCAAAATGCATAAGAAATGCTTTACTTTGCTTAAACGAAGATTACCTTCAAGTTGAATTATGAGTTGTGCCAGCATTGCTGCAGAAAGAATGCGTATTTTCATATTTACGCCTGTTCTTAGTCCAAAACGCGTGTTGTTTGAGTTGTGTCAAAATTGCAGTCCATGAGAGAAATGATTGTCATCTGATAATGTTACATCTTGATTTGGACGGGAAGTTATGGTCTACATTCATGGTAAGCTTGATAACAATTTCTACTACCTTGTTTTGGATTGCCATGTGTATCTCAAGTTGTGGAATTTTTACGGCTTGGACACATGTTATTTTAACAACGGGAATGCTCACTATCATATTGAAATGCTCACTATTGACTGGTATAGTAACAATGGGATAAATAGAATGAACTGATATGTCTTGAACACAGACATATGAACCATATCGGGAAGCTTTGGGATGAGATGGATCACCGAATCAATCATCATCGATAAGGTTCGTGTCAAAAACTGGTGAAATCACTTACATATCTTCTCCTAGTCGAGTGAAAGAAGAAATTACTAGCTGACACGAAGTGCTCAAAAGAGCGAATACCTTAAACAACTTTGAATCTATTTATCGGAATGTTACGTACTTGGGTTTTACTCTTAAGGGTTTGGAGGGCAAATATGATATGACTGTTTCAAGCTCTAAAAGCTTAAAATTATGTAAACGGGGTTTCTACAATCCACAAAACATAGCTTTTATAGTTTGGACAGACTACTAATGCAATGTTGTAATTTGAATAAACAATATAATTTCCTATGTTAATTTTAAATGTCTCATGCTTTAAACACGTACGATTTTTTCAGTTGATGAATTAATCTTTTAATTTCTTTTCAAACAAATTGACAAGACAGAATTCCCTATAAGTAATCTGCTATTATATATATTTTTAAATATTCGTTTCTAACATTGATAAAAATGTACAGCGAATTCGAACATTTTTCTGACTTTTAGATGAAACTATATGATTCTGTACATAAAAAACAACCAAAGAAATCACAACCAAAGAATTTTATTACGTGCCATTTTCGTAAAGAGAAAATTAGGCAAGTTTCTAGTGAGTTCTCCCTGACATTTCGTTTGCTAATGCATCTAAAGCGCTTTAATTTTGGAAAGGTAGCTAAGGCTATTGTCACCTGATTGTCGCCAAAGTCGACAAGATCGAAAAGATAGTCGGCAAGTTGGCGACGATCCTACTGTCAATTAAAAAGCATTTCCTTTGCCTATAAGTTAAAAAGAGAAAAAGCCACCAAGCTAAAATGTAGGATTCAATGAAAATGGTGAGGAGTACTCAAACTTTTTTTTATAGATTCATAAAATTTACTCAAAAATAACCAAAAAGTTATGTTTTTAACTAAAAAACATATCCCTCCCAGTAGCGTAGCAAGTAAATTTTTCAAATAGCTTGGCTTACTTTACATACTTACCACAAAGATGTTTCATTACAAAAGGCAGAACATATGGAAGTGATGCTTGTTTTCGATTAATTTCAAATCGATGAATAGACTCCACGTAAAATAATGAAACCATTCTTACTGAAGCGCCATAGAGGAAATTTATCATAAAACAGGAAGTTAGAATTTCAATACTTGCGATAGTTTCTGATTTCATGAAGATAGTTCAAATCTAACAATCAAAATAAAAAAGAGTAATAAGATTGAAAATGAAATGAAATAATTTCGTAATTTGCACATGCATCAGTGTTAATATACACACGAAGAAGTTTATATATATATATATATATATATATATATTATTCTATTCATAAAACTTTCCTTAAAAAAAAATCTTTAAAACGAACAAGCAAGATATTTTTCAATTTTCTTAATTAAATTAAATTTGAAATTAGTACATGAAATTTACCAAAATTTTTTTCCATTGGAATCTAAAAATTTTTTTCATAATTAATAATTCAGCTTTTTTAATGTTTTTACCACTGACGGAGGAAACTTGTTGTTAAAAGTGTACCATTTTAAGTAAATCAGCTTATATTATAAATTTCTTTCAAATTATATTATTGTCATTAAGTTTCATTACACCCTGAGAAAAAAAATGGGATTGAAACTACCAGAACATGGTAAAATTTACCGTTTTTCTGGTTCTTTGGGAACACTTAAAAGCTTGGTAATATAAACCAAAGCGCTTTAGTGATGATTTTGATAAAATCATCAATAAAATATGGTTTTATGATATGTGATTAAATTTGGTAATTTTATCATGATACCTATATAAAAGACATCTATTCAGTCAATTTTTTTTCTCAGTTTTGTATTTTTTACTAAATGTGTGATAATAAGAATTAAAATTTTGAAAACCGGAATATTCGGTGAACTGTAACCATACGAGCAGAATAATTACTAAATGAAAGGTTTAAATACCTTATATTTTCATTTTAGTAGCAAGAATTTTTATTTATTTTTCAATAGAAGTGTTATTACTATATAAAGTACAGTAATTTTTCCAGAATTTTTTCTCTCCTTGCAATGACTTGTTGTATTTTACTTGTATAGCTTTGTTTCGTTAACTTACAAGCATCAGATTATGAAAAACTTATATTTTAAAATTCTTATGTACTTCTTTTCTGATTAAATGAGATTTTGGTAAAATAACTATATTAATATAGAGCAAATTATACTAAGTATTATTTAGATTATATGCATTTAAGATTTATAAAACACATAAATTATCTTGTTTCCCAACAAAATCGTTGATAAANTAAACTCCTATATATATATATATATTAAGCGCATACAGCGCACACAGAAGGGCAAGGCCTACTGTGCCCATCTCCTCAGTTTTCTTGACCTTGTACTCTGGGGTGCAGGAGCAGATGTTCCGGTCAGGTGGGCAGCCGAACGCGGAACCCCCAGTGTTTAGTTCCCAAGCATGCTTGGTACTCATTTATCGTTATTTATATATATATATATATATATAATCAGTTTAGTTTGATAATGATTTTGGTAAAATTAATAAAAAAAAATGTTTTACAATATGAATTAAATTTCGAAAAGTGTAGTAAAACTTGGTCATTTTATCTAAGGAATTTTAGAAGTCAAAGCTTCAAAGGTTTCATTAAGCCTATTATTCTTATATTTTAACATATATTTAGCTAATTATGAAAGATTTTGCCATGTAAAATCATGCCATGCGATATCAGCCAAAAATCATGTATTATAAGAAAAAAGCTGAATTTTGTATGTTTAGATTAATATACTAAAAACCAATGTATTTATTAAAAGCTGAAAACAACGTGAACAAAGTGCAAATAAGATACAGTAATAAACATATTATAGTTTCGGTTCTGAAAACAAAATCCTTCCTAAGTGTCTAAACACCAAATGACAGTAGAGAACTAAAGAGCTAAACAAGTACAAAGAGGTTTAATCAGTAGAGGAATAAGCTTGAACGAGATAATCAACGAGAAGAGATGCGAAACAGGTGTGAGGGGATTATGAGAGGGTACAAAAAATAAATTAGAGCATATATGTAAACATTGGAAAAAGAGGGAATACTAGAAATATAATTAACTAAATTATTAGGACTTACTGTTTAGTATTAATTTTATGCGTTTTTAAATTTTTGACCTGTCGTGTCAAACGAAAATTTTTGACAAGTATCCCTGTCACGCAGAAACACTACACATAAGGCAAAAACAAAGAAAACTCCACAAAATATTAAGAACAGGAAAACAAAAATAAAGTCATTAATAAATTTTATTTTAGATAGTTTAATTATCTGAATCAAACTTAATTCACTTAACAATTTTAGTTCAGATTTCCCTCACTTGTAAATAAATACTTAAAGTTTATTTCAACATAATTTTTAACTATAAATTTTTTTAGACATTGCTCTTCATAAATTTTAATAACTGTGAAATTATATGTAATTGTAAAGGTATTAAAACCTAAATGACAGTGGGCCGAACCACCCCCAAAAACGAAGGTTTGATCCATGCTTAAAAAGTCATTTATAAACAGTGTAGTTTCTAGAATAAGTAAAAAATAATAATGTTAACAGATGTTAATGCTAACATCTATATTTTTCAGACAACATTTTATTGCAATACTTATTCTAAGTTAACAGCTCATTTTAGTTAAACTGTTATTTAAAATGTTATATACAGTTATACAAAAAAGTATCAATTCATTGTAATTCTAAGAGAAAATTATATGGAAATTTTTAACGGAAGAAGAAATAATATTTTTTATATTTAAAAAAAAATGCATAATATTTTTATTATAACTACCACACTGCAAAAAATTCTGGAACAAATTGTGGCGTGAAGTACTGACACATGGGGGGGGGGGCATCATCCATAAAATCCATTATTGCCGTAAAATATTGTACCTTAATTATTAATAATATTTATTTAATTACAATGATTCAGCGATTTCACGGTAATAATTACTGCAAAAATTACGGTATATCAGATTTTTTGTTCTTGTATTGGTAAAAATTGATTCTACGATAAGAAATACCGGCATTCTAAGTGCCGATACTTTTTACCGTAATTTGATCCGAAATTTTTTAAATGCACTTTTGTGTACAAAGTGTTTGAGATATTTATAAAAAACGTGCAAAAAGGCCATATCAAAGGCCATATTAAATTGTAATTGTACATTTTAAATTGTAATTTAATACATGAAATAAATGATAAAAGTATTTATTGAGATAAATATTAATAAAACAATTGAATCGTTTTTTTAAATCAGAAAATTAATAAAATGTGGAAATTCTTACCGTTTCTTTTTTAAATCCTGAGGATATAGATTGTTATAGCAGTTTTTCATTTGGATAATAGGTAACAAATGAAATATCCACGGGTTTAAAATACCGAGTAATCTTTACAAACTAATCATGATCAATGTTTATGAAACAATTGTCTAGTTTGCTTTTGTTTTCAAGATTATGTCTTGTGTGAAGGTCTAAGTGGAGAATTTGTAAGCAACATTTTCAATTCATTCGCTTTGTCAAATAAAGATGAAAAATTATGATAGTCTTATGCATCTGAGTTCATGTTTTTGGAAGACATATCGCTGGTTCAAAACTAAAACGACACATCTGCAAACGTATTATGCCTGCAGATGTGTCGTTTTAGTTTTGAACCAGCGATATGATGCTGATTTAAATAGAAACAGAATTTTATTTGAATGAAATTAAATATTGCTGTGGTTGAAAAGAGACTAAATTTCATATCTCAACAATTAAAAGGAAAGAACTTAATATATTTTTGTTGATGGAAAATAAATTTGATATATTTTGTTAATCAATGGAGATTAAATTTTATATATCCCTAAATTAAAGAAAATTAAATTTAATATTTTTTTTATTAATGGAGATTAAATTTAATATTTCTCCTATTATAGGGATTAAATTTAATATTTTTCTTATTAATGGAGATTGAATTTAACATTTTTCTTATAAAGGGAGCTTAAATTTAACATTTATTATCCTTTTGAAGATTAACATAAATTTTTCTTATAACTGGAGTTTAAATTTAATATGCCCTCTATGCAGTATTTATAAACTAAATAATGTTACAAAATTAATATTCCTCTTTTTAATGGAGATTAAACTCCATAAACTCCCATTAATGGAGATTAGATTCCCAAATAGAGAAAAATGAATTTTAATGTTTCCCCAGTTAAAGAGAAGCACCTTTGAGACATTTTCCTTTGATTACGTTTTTCTTTTAAAAAGATTAGTTAAAACTTATACTAAAGGCGGAAATGAAACGTTTATTGTAGAATTTTTTCATATCGATAACTTCGATAGAAAATTTAGTATATATTGTACTCATACGCTAATAGAATCAATAAAACTTCATCTTCAAATAGCATTATCACATAATAGCACTTATAGTGCTTTTCGATCTTGTAACAAATTCAACGTTCTTTTTTGCTTCAAATCATACAGTATAAATATTTCTGAAGTAATTTCCGTTTTACCGGTTTTTACATTTGTGAAATTTTATAAATTTTAAGTAATTAAATAATAAATAATGACCTTGGAAATTAATTAAATTTCACGCCAAAAATACAATATTGACGCCTTGATCACTCTCTTCGTTTTAATTTTAATTAATGCCATAAAAATGTATTTATTACAGTGTAAAAAAATCCATATCAAATTACGGTATAAAGTACCGGTACTTTCGGTGCATCAACCGTAACACCCATATTACCGCAAAATCCATTTTTTACCGTAAAATATTTTATTGTAATTTTTACAGTAATATTTTTTAATTAGAGTAATCCAGTGTTTTTGTGGAAATTATTACTTTAAAATTTACTATTTATGAGATCTTTTTTAATCAATAACATGTTCAGGTAAAAATGCCAGTACTTTTTACCGGAATTTTTTACAGTGTAATGGAGCTCATAATTCGTGATTTTCTTCACTAAATAGTGTCTCGACCACATAATTATTTTTAACTCTGCAAACGGATTTGAATCTATGTATTAAAATATATCAATGGATTTGTTTGTTAATAAAGGATTGCGCGTTCGTAATGTTGTAGGTGTTTGCGTCAAAAAAAGGAGTGGGTAACAAGAAGTGTGACATCACACATTGCAGTTAAAATAAAATCAATTAATTTCCGAAGAGTTTTATGTTATTTATTTTTGTATTTTGCCTTTATCCCAAAAAAATTATAATGTGGCTTGCTTCTGGTAAGTAAAATTAATCTGAATTTAGTTTTAAGATCAAAGTTCTAAATTCTGAGCTACTGAAACTAAACTATTGAGGACTTTTATTATTACTAGTGGGCTGCGTCCCCTGCTCACTAACGCTCGCCAACCCCCGAAAATTGCTACGCAATCTTATATGGTTTGCTTCGCAAACCATATAAGATTGCGTTTTCTTCATTTGTTTGCTAAATTAACATTTAATGTTAATATAGATTTTATAATTTTCTGCAAAAATATTGTAATTTAAAATATAAAACGCAATTTTATACAGTGTCGTAACTACATGAGCGAGACAATTCGAGGGAATTTTTTTTTCAAAATTTATAATACTTTTCCAAAATTGAGTTAAGGGCGCCGTTTTCAGGATCGCCCGGGGCTTACGTTGGCACACACTGACAGCAGTGCTTTTAAAAGTAATTTTTTTGTAGTGTTTTATGTTCGCAAAGCCTTGTAAAGTCACAATAAGCATTACATATTTCCTAGCTTTTAAAATTTTTTAAATTTCAATTTTTAATCATTCGTAATTGAGTTCTAATTAAATTAAACCAATTATTAAATTTTTATTACACTTTATAAAAAGCTATTATAAAATATTTTACTCTTTTCTTATCAAACAATGTAACGGCTAACGTTTTATTTCAATACTAATGTAAGACTCTTTAATTTACTGTGGCAACTAAATCGAAAACGAAAATCTATTTATAACTCTTTATTCCTTACCACAAAAAATTTTTTCAGTTACATGGTTATACTTATTCTCCCAGTCTTTTTGGCGATTCGCTTTCACCAAATTTTTTTCAAATTTAGTATTGATTATGTGGGGTTGACTTTATTTTCAGTTATGTTATCTTTCGATAAATTTCAAACCATGCTCCTAACTGTCCGTTGGGAACAATTCATTTCCTTTTAATTTCGAATTATTGGCGTGAAAACTGGCTCTCAGCTCCAACCTTTAAATTGGATACAGAAATTCTTGATGCTAAGAGAATGATTTTCTTGATCCCTTTGAGGGACTTTTCTTTATTTTTATAATTAAGGAATGTGACCATGCTCAACATAAGATTTACATAATAAATAAATTTTTCCTAAACGATTTTATTCATTTTTCTGGGATATATATCCCTACATCATATCCAAATTAAAATGTATCTGAAACGTTCATAATACTTGAATTCTACAAAGAAACTAAATACTACCAACCACTATTGAAAAGAATTTGTACTAAACTATTACAATACGCCTCAATGTAACAAATATTTCTGCAAATTAAGGGAAAAATTGAAATGTAAAAAATGCTAGTATGCGTTTCAACAAATTCTTCATGAAATTATGTCACATTGTTTGAAGTTATTGCCCGTCTTCTTTTCGCTAAATGAGGGACGAAGTAAATGATGAATCCAGAGAAAAAGGAAATACCCGTTAGAGTGTACATAACGCCATCGTAAGATCCATGCTCTTCTCTGAAATAACCTAAAAATAAAATATAACATTAAAAAATAATCCGTTCATAAATATAATAAAAAGTGCAACTCTAAAATTAAGTTGAATTTTAACGGTGACATCGTATCTAGTGTTAGTAACCTTGACAAGTTTTTTTCTACCTAAGCTTAATGAAAAATATTTATGTTTATTTATATCCGAGAGAAAAGTGAAAAGTTCTAGCAATCAAGAATTTAAAAAGTATTGCAATCAGTGAAGCAGGAAATGATGCAATGAAACACTCAATACAACAGCCCCAACCCAGGTTGGGCATTCGAGGCATCTCATTTAAACAGAGAGTGTCTTAAAATTAACCTTAATTTTAGGAATTTTTGAAAAAATTGAAGTAATTATCAACATATTAAGGTTCTTTAAATTAATAATTTAAGCGGGGGGAAAAACCGAACAAAAATATTATTCAGAATGTAATCGCTATTGAAGATGTTCAGTTAGTTATGTTAAAAACGATGAACTGAAAAATTAATAATTTATTTTATCAGGTGCTACTAAACATGAATTTTGACGGCAGTCAATCGAGTCACTCAAGCAACTGTTAAGTTTTTTTTTAACTATGTGAAAAAAGTAGTTTTGTATTCTATTGATTCTTAAAAGTTATTAATTCTTAATTAACTTATTATTTAATTCTTAAAAGTTAAGCTTTAGCATTCGGTTTTATTTCATTTATTTATTTAGCTTTATAAATTTTGTAGCGTCAGTTTGAATTATTTTAATAGGATTTTACACCTTTGGAACTTTACTGCATACATACACTTTATTAGCACTACTACAATACTACAAGCGCTTTAAAGCAAAAAAAAAATAATTAAAAACATTAAAGGCTTATTATATTTATAACTATAATCTGTTTCAAAAATTACAATTAACTAATTTTTTTTTAGAATTTGAAAGAATAGGGGTTTTTAATGGAAGTAATTAGAATGTCTGAAAAACCTTTTATCAGTAGTAATGTTTAAAAATGTTGAATGTTTCAATAGCGCACAATTTAAAATACATCTTACCAATCATGGGTGATATGGCAAAGCTTAATGGTGCATACAACATCGTTTTACAAACCATTGCCATACTTCTTTTCTCTGGTGGCATGTATTCATGTATTAAAGTAATTTGTAAAATCAAATTAGATCCAAAAAATAACGGAAGCAAGAACTCCACAAACATCAGAAATAAATAATTGTTAATGCATAATAGACCAAGACAAGATAATCCAGTACACACACAGCATATTGAAGTAACCGTAGGTGAAGGTAAAATTTGTTTGTCTATAACAAATCCAGATCCTATTCTTCCACATATATCTGCTAGAGCCAATATCATGACATAATAAACCTCCAGGTTAGCTCCAACATTTTTGTCGCGTACAAAATCAAGAATGATTGTAAATGTAACTGTTGTTATGTATATTGTGCCGGTAGACATAAGTAGTATGATAATGAAGGCTGGGTCTATGAAAATTTTGAAATTTTGAAGAGTAAAAGCTGATAGAGGCTCAGTTTTTAGATTTTTATTTTCTACCGGGCGATTAGATTTGTTTTCAGTCTCTTTATTGACGTCAAAGTTTGCAGCTTCAGTGTCCTTTGGAAAGGATTTGTTGTGTAATGTTAGGCTTACATTATTATCACCAGGACTTAGAAAAGGCGAAGGTGTTTTCTCAGTGTCTTTGATTTCAATACAACTAACTTTCATGTTAGCTTTTTGATTCTGAACTTTATTTAGTGAACTTTCTTTTGGTGATTTCAGTAACATAGAGAATGGTATAAAATTCGCCACAATTGCAGATAAAATTAGGAATGATCCATTAAGTCCGTAATACTCTATACATATTTCCATTATTAATGGCATCACTACCCCTCCAAAACAACCTCCTGAATATGCGAAGCCATTAGCTTTACTTTGGTTTGTTGTGAAATGGGCATTAATCAGTAATGGTAAATATTGAACTCCAAGACCATAACAAATACCTAGAAGAAATAGATAAAATATTTTTCTTAGGCACTTATGTAATTATAACAAACTGAACTGTAAACTATTTTCATGCTATGCGAAATATTTTATATTGGGCAAAATGAAAACGGCAATTTTAGATAAGCTTAAATCTAATGCAATTAAAACGTTGCTGATTCTTCTTCATTTGCTTGCTTTTATTTTGTTTTATTATTTTTCAAAGAACCAAAGATGTGTATAAACTTTCTATTTAGTAATGAATAATATTTTTGGTTTAAAATAACAATAATAAATTTTGAAATAAATTTGTACACACTTTTCTTTACAGATTATGCTAGTGAAGGTTAGTGTCGTTTGCAGAGATAAGTTGCCAAATCTTGTAGCTCTTTCGCATCGGTGAAAAGCTTTTGCTCCAAAATGGTGGGCAAGTCGGCCTCTCTAATTAGGAAGCAAAAATGCGCAGGAGTCGATTGAAATTTAAAATAGTTCAGCTTCATCGTGGTTAAAAATTAAAATACTCTCCTGTATTATCTAGACTAGATCATCATTTATAGCAATATTTAAATGCAGAAGAAGAGAGCAGTGTTCGGAAATCGGATTCAAACATTTTGGGTGAAATAGCATTAACTACTGGAAACACTTTATGCCGTTCATTAATTAATTTTACTTAATTTTTTGTCGAGATCTTCATGAGCTACTGCTTAAATCGGCTAGATCTAAAGATCCCAAGTGCTGGTTACCATCTTGAAACTTCTTTAATTTTACAAGGCATCTTGTTAAAGAAATTATCAAATTAAGGAGTAAATATAATCGTTGTTAGCGACAAAGGCGTGTCTAAGGTATTGGTGGCGCTAGGTGAAGCAAAACGTATTTGCTGCCTGTTCAAAATTTTACTACGTGCGTTTGATTGAAAGATTCCTGTTTATTGAAGCACCAGCTTTTACTCAATTTGCTATAATAACATAAAAATATCCAGTTTAACCGTAATATTCAATTACGAAATTTTAATCTGGCTTTAAAAATAGAAATATTGGAATACCTAGCTAATCTAGGCTTAAACCTCAGTTAACATTTGCAGTAGTTAAATGCAGATATTCGCACAAAAGAGAGCGGTAAGCGGATTGGAACACTTTAGGTGAAAACGTATAAACAGCACTTTGTGACTTCATAATGACTTAAAATTTTGTCTTGATTTTCGAGAGTTGCTACTCATCTCTCTAAGATCTAAAAATTTGAAGAGCTGATTACCTTTCTGAAACTGGACACATTGTAAAATGATTACAGAATTAATTGTAGGATTTACAGCTTATGGAATTTAGATAATCTGTAATAGTAACAAAAACTGTCCTAGAATTTTCGGGATCTCAACTTGAGGCGAAGCAAAAGTTAATAGTTGCATTTTTAGTTTTCTTACTATGAAACGCGCATCAACTTCGAAAGAAAGTGATGAAAGTTAAAACTCATAAATGTTATATATTACCAATTTATAAATATATAACATTAAAACACGTGTTACAATTATTATTAAATTATATTGCCATAACATAAAATCTTAAAAGCCTTATAAAATTTAACAAATTTCAAAATTTATTAATTTTAAAGGAACTCATGAATTAAGCTGATTTTAAACGTCCCTGAGTAATCATCCAGTTTTTAAATTTTTTTCAAGACCTAGATTACCGAAGAATTGATATTTTCATTCCGATTCTATTGAAAAGCACAAATGTAAGAAATGAGCCTAATGTTGATTAGTGTTTAACCAACATACAAGTTTGTGACAATCTTTAAAAGCATTAAATTTTACAGTATTTTGACAATTTTGAGTGATAGTATCGAGTAATCAAGTTTATGTAACACAATAATATGGTTCAATTTTGTGTCATATTATTTTTGCAGAAAGTTTTTAAAAGTGTGAGAAAGTAAGAAGCTAAGCCTAATTCCGTTTCAGTGATCAACACAATCTGCTTACAAGGAGAGCTAACTTACCAAATATGAGACCCCATAAGATTGTTACTGTTAAAATGTCTTCTGCAAAGAAACAAGCACCAATACTGATTACTGTCCCCACATTTGCGAAAACAATGAGTGATTTTGTTTGGAAAAGTTGCTGCAAATATCCTTGAAGGGGACCTAAAAATAGTTGAATTTTTAGATTGTGAAAATGAAATTTTTATTACACTAAAAGTAATGCCCTCTTATTTTTCTATGTGGAACTTAAAATGCTCGATAAAAGCTTAGACACTTTTATAAATAGCATACAAGTGAGTAATTATTATCATCGTATGATGATATTTTTCCGAAGTAATTTCACAAAATATTTTGTTATTTTATGTTATGACGATAAAAAAATACAACATATTTTTAAAATAATCGTAGGACGCATCCTTGAGAAATCAGTATTTGATAAATAAATAAGTATACCAGAACATGTTATAATATGATAATGAAATAACTAATACAATTATAATAACATCAAAACAAACGATTATTATCTGATCCTGTTAGATCTGCGTTTGGACTGGAAGTTATGGTCTACATTTATGGTAAGCTTAATACCAGCATCTACTGCATTATTTTGGATTGCAGTGTGCGTCTCAAGTTGTGGAATTTTTACGGGTTCGACACATGTTACTTTCACAACGGAAATTTTAGCTATCATATTGAAAGGTTCACTATTGATTGGTATAGTAACAATGGGATTAATCGAATGGACTGGTCTGTTCCGAACCCAGACATACGAACCATATCGGAAAGCTTTGAGATGAGTTGGATCACCGAATCAATCCTCATCGATAAGGTCCATGTCCAAAATTGGTGAAATTACTTACATATCTTCTCCAAGTCGAGTGGAAGATAACGTCACTAGCTGATAGGCAGTGCTCAAAAAAGCGAATACCCTAAACAACTTTGGATCTATTTATCATAGAGTTATAAATAAGCCTATTAATTATTACCTAAATATTACCCATTAAAGCCTAAAATATTACCTATTTATTACTCTTTGCTATTTATCGGAATGCTTCGTAATTGTGTCTTACCCTTAAGGGTTTGGAAGGCAAATATGATGAGTTAGAAGTCCAAAAATCCGACCCCAAGATGCATTTTCTCTGAATAAAAGAATGATTATATTTTTTCTTTTAAAAACGCTGTTTCGGACTCTAACACCTTAAAATTATGTAAACAGGGTTTCTATAATCTAAAAAACATAGCTTTTATAGTTTAGGCAGAAGAGCGGTCAAGAGTTTGGATCTCTTGAAGGTAATTTTTATTTCTTAAAAAATATTCAATCTATTGAATCATTTCAAACTTTAGATTTCGTCATTTAAAATTACGTGTACTATATAGGGGTAAAAATTTGTATACCCCGTAAATCAAAATTTCTTCGACCATTCGCAAATTAAGTAATAGAAAATAATTATGAAAAATAACTACTTACGTGGAATTATTTTTTTGATAATTTTTTATTTTATTTTGGATCTAAATTTTCTGTTTGGCTTCATTAGGTCTATAGCTATGGCGAAACACGCAAAAAGTGAAATGAATAACAAGTTGCTCAAACTTTCGAGCGTTCTCCTGCCTAAAGTATTGTCATATCCTACAGATTGAAAATATGGTTACTTCCCAAATTTTATGATTAAGGTAGTAGACAAGAATAAATAAGTTAACTTTCATTCCATGCTGCAATAGATTTGTTATTTTTGCCCACAATCTAATTGCGTATCATGGAATTTGAACTAACTATTGTATACGAGTAACTTATGTTTTTGTTTGCTATCATTTGTCTAATGAAATACTCCCAGAGAGTTTAAATTTCTTAAAATCTTAGAATGACAGTTACTAATTCAATGTTGTAATTTAAATAAACAATATAATTTCCTATGTTAATTTAAAATCTCTTATGCTTTAAATACGTTCGAATTTTTCCGTTTATAAATTAATCTTTTAATTTCTTTTCAAACAAATTGAAAAGACAGAATTCCCTATAAGTAATCCGTTATTATATATTTTTTGAAATATTCGTTTCTAAAATTGATTAAAATGTACAACGAATTCGAACATTTTTCTGGCTTTTAGATGAAACTACGATTCTGTACATAAAAAAAGATGCCCTTTGCATACATCAAAACCAAAGAATTTTATTACGTGCCGTTAAAGAGAAAAGTAGGTAAGTTTCTAGTGAGTTCTCTCTGACATTTTGCTTGTTAAAGCCTTTGAATTTTGGAATAGTAGATAAGGGTATTGTCACCTGAACTGCCGCCAAAGGCGAGAAGATCGAAAAGGTCGTCGTCAAGTTGGCGATGATCCTACTGACAATAAAAAAGCATTTTCTTTGCCTATAAGTTAAAAACAGAAAAAGCCACCAAGCTAAAATGTAGGATTCAAGGAAAATGGTGAGGAGCACTCAAATTTTTTTTAATTTTATAGATTCATAATTTTCAGTGAAAAAGCTTATGTTCCTAACCAAAAAACATTTCCGCAAAACTTACCGCAAAGATGTTTCATTACAAAAGGCAGAACATATGGAAGTGATGCTTGTTTTCGATTAATTTCAAATCGATGAATAGACTCCACAAAAAACAATGAAACCATTCTTACTGAAGCGCCATAGAGGAAATTTATCATAAAACAGGAAGTTAGAATTTCAATACTTGCGATAGTTTCTGATTTCATGAAGATGGTTCAAATCTAACAATCAAAATAAACAAAAGTAATAAGATCGAAAATGAAATGAAGTAATTTTGTAATTTACATGTATCAGTTAATATATACACGAAGAAGTTTATATATATATATAGAATGGACTGGTCTG
>NC_092213.1:63927619-63957122 GCF_043381705.1 Parasteatoda tepidariorum
ACAATATTTCTAAAAGCCAATCAAAATTGAGAACGCATGTGTGTGAAAAGGTAATAATTTTTAATAATGCTGTCAAAAAATACAAAATACAAACTGACCTCAAATAAAACTCAGAAGACTTCGAATCAAATAATTAAGAAAACTCTACTATTACGTTTATAAAAAGGAAGATTTATTAACTCAACAGACGATTATATATGATTATTATGAAATAAATTTTATGCGAACGATTGTTTATGACGCCATTAGATAAAAGTGTCATTAACGCAATATTATCCAGTGTTTATTAATAATTTTGAGTGGCAATGTAAAAACATAGTTGTTCTAAAGTTTTATAATAAAACTAGGAGGCTTCGCCCCCATAGCAACATACAGTTGAACATAATTTAGCAGCACAAATAGTGCTATCAATACGCGACGACGGAATGCGCTGCAAAGAAACGTTGAAGAGTCAAGACGTTTAAATAAAAACGAATACCTTGGTGAGTCTTTATCAGACATTATACCCCCTTTTTTCGTTGGAACATTTAGTGATGAATGTATAAACTGTGGTGCTCTTTCGTTTCCAGCAGAGCATGGCAGAACGAAATTTAATTGCTGCCATCATGGCAAAGTTGAGCTCGCCAATCAGGAATACCCAGAAGTATTAAAAGATCTTTTATACTTGGCAGCCATTCTGATGCAATTAACTTTAAACAGAATGTTCGATCGTACAATTCTGTATTTGCGATGGCAACTTTTTGCCCGTCTCATGAAATTTCTTTTAAAGGGATCAGTTGTCTTACTTTTAAAGTTGATGTCAATGTTACCGCAACAACCAGCTTGATCCCTCCTAATCATCAAAATCACAAATTTGCTCAACTTTATAAAAGTTTAAAATATTGTTTGTATTAAAATTGCTTTATATAAGTTTTTAATGCTGATAATAAGCACCTCTGACATTTTACAATCCTATCATACTCTTTCTATGTGATGTTGGTGCAGAAAAATTACCAGCTAATCTCCAGGAAAACAAATTTAATTTTTTCGCGAAGCAAACAAAAATGTAATTGCGTAGCAATTATCGGGGGTGGGCGAGCGGCAGCGAGCAGGGGGTGGAGCCCTCTAGTGTATATATGTATATGTGTGTATATATGTATATATGTCTAGTGTATATATGTCTAGTGTATATATATATATATATGTATACACCTTGTTTCTGGCTCTACGGGAACATTAAAATCAGGGTAGTTCGGCGGGTTTTGATAATGATTTTGGTAAAATTAACAAAAAAAAAAAAATGTTTTATAATAGGAGTTCAATTTTGAAAAATGTATTAAAATTTAATAATTTTATCTAAGTAATTTTAGAAGTCAAAGCTTCAAAGGTTTCATCGAGCCTATTATTCTTATATTTTAACATATATTTAGCTAATGATGAGCGTAAGATTTCACCATGTAAAATCATGGCATGCGATATCAGGCAAAAAATCATGCATTATTTCAGCCAATCAGTGGACAATTTAAAGAAAAATCATCAGTAACGCGATTTTTATACAAAAAAAAACTGCATTTCTTACTGCCAGTTCTTATTTCCTGGGCCACATATATCTGTCTTTCACATAGATCAAAAAAAAAACCTGAAATTTGTATGTTTAGATTAATATACTAAAAACCAATATACTTATTAAAGCTAAAAGCAACGTGAATAAAGTGCAAATAAGATACCGTAATAAACATATTCTAGTTTCGGTTCTATAAACAAAAACCTTCCTAAGAGTCTTGACACCAAATGACAGTAGAGAAGTAAAGAGCTAAACAAGTACAAAGTGGTTTAATCAGTAGAGGAGTAAGCTTGAACGAGATAATAAACGAGCGAAACAGGTGTGAGGGGATTATGAGAGTGTACAAAAAATAAATTAGAATATATTTGTATACATTTGAAAAAGATGGGACACTAGAAATATCATTAGCTAAATTATTAGGACTTACTGTTTAGTATTAATTTTATGTGTTTTTTAATTTTTGCCCTGTCGTGTCAAAAACGAAAACTTTTGACAAATATCCTTGTCATGCAGAAACACGACGCATAAGGTAAAAACAAAGAAAACTCTATAAAATATTAAGAACAGGAAAACAAAAATAAAGTCATTAATAAATTTTATTTTAGATAGTTTAATTATCTGAATCAAACTTAATTCATTTAACAATTTTAGTTCAGATTTCCCTCACTTGTAAATAAATACTTAAAGTTTATTTCAACATAATTTTTAACTATAAATTTTTTTAGACATTGCTCTTCATAAATTTTAATAACTGTGAAATTATATGTAATTGTAAAGGTATTAAAACCTATATGACAGGCCAAACCAACTCAAAAACGAAGGTTTGATCTATGCTTAAAAAATCATTTATAAACAGTGTAGTTTCTAGATTAAGTAAAAGATAATAATGTTAACAGATTATAACACTCTAAGTTTTCAAATAATATCTACTCAAAATTTTATTATGTTACAAAAAAACATTGTTAGTAAAAAAAGGTCAAATTTTTCATATGAGTAGTCGAAGAGTTGAAAGGAAAAAAAATATTTTCATCAAGTTTTTTACTCAGCTTTAAGATTTACATATTATTGTTTTAATCAAGATTTAAATATATTTTCGTTTTAATCTTTATTAGATTATAATTATCAAAAAGTAAATATTATGTACAACCTTACTGCGTTTAAAACAACAAGTTGTGCACATTTTAAATAATGTAATAAGCATCTATATTTTTCAGACAACATTTTATTGCAATGCATATTCTAAGTTAACCCTCATTTTAGTTAAACTGTTACTCAAAATGTTATATACAGTTATACAAAAAAGTATCAATTCATTGTAAGTCTAAGAGAAAATTACATGGAAACTTTTAACGAAAGAAGTAATAATATTTTTTATATTTTTTAAAAAGAAATGATATTTTTATTAGAACAACCGCACTATAAAAAATTCTGGAACAAATTGTGGCATGAAGTACTGACACTTGGGGGCATCATCCATCAAATTCATTATTGCAATAAAATATTGTACCTTAATTATTAATAATATTTATTCAATTACAGTGATGCCAATTTCTGTAAAAATTACGGTATATCACATTTTTTGCTCTTATATAGGTAAAAATTGATTATACGGTAAGAAGTACCGGCATTCTAAGTGCCGGTACTTTTTACCGTAATTGGATCTGGAATTTTTTAAATGCACTTAGAAGTGTCTCAATGAGACATTTTTTAAAAAAAAAATGCAAAGAAAAACTACAATCAAAGGCCATAAAAACATTTTAAATTGTAATTTAATAGAGCAGTGAAATAAATGATGAAAGTATTTAATGAGTTATGTTATGTTATACAATTGTTTTATTAATGATATTAATAAAACAATTGTATAGTATAGTTTTTTAAATCAGAAAATTAATAAAAATGTGGAAATTCTTACCGCTTTTTTTTAAAATCCTGAGGATATAGATTGTTATCGAAGTTTTTCATTCGGATAATAGTTAACAAATGAAATATCTACGTGTATAAAATACCGAGTAATCTTTACAAACTAATCAAGATCAATATTGGAGAAAAAATTGCCTAGTTAGCGTTTCATGTAATATTTTAATGTGTTGTGCGAAGGTCAATGTGAAGAATTTGTAAACAACTTTTTCAATTTATTCGCTTTGTCAAATAAAGATGAAAATATATGATAGTATTATGCAGCTGAGTTCAGGTTTTTGGAAGATATATGATGCTGATTTAAATAGAAAGAGAACTTAATTTGAATGAAATTAAACATTGCTGTCATTGAAAAGAGACTAAATTTCATATCTCAACAATTAAAAGGAAAAAACTTAATATTTTTTTGTTCATGGAAAATAAATTGGATATTATTAATCAATGGAGATTAAATTTTATATTTCCTTAATTAAAGAAGATTAAATTTAATATTTTTTTTATTAATGGAGATTAAATTTAAAATGTCTCCTATTATAGAGTATAAATTTAATATTTTTCTTACTAATGGAGATTGAATTTAAAATTTTTCCTGCTAACACTAGAAAGACTGAAACTTAGTATATATCTATATTGCCCAAAAGCAGTCAAAATGACTGGATTGTTAAAGAATAAACAATGTGTAAAGAAATTTGTTAAAAATTAATTTTTTATATTTTTACAGTTATATTTATTTACAGTTATATAACAAGTTTCTGTAAATATTAACACTAAAAAAATTGTATGTTGTACAAAATTCTAGGAAATGGTGTCATTATATACATCATTGTTTTTCTAATCGAAATTAAAAATAGTCCAAATGACTTCCTTAGGCTATCTAGTGTTAAGGGAACTTAAATTTAACATTTCTATTCCTTATGGAGATTTATATAAGTTTTTTTTATAACTGAAGATTAAATTTAATATGACCTCTATGTAGTATTTATAAGCTAAATAAAGTTACAAAATTAATATTCCTCTAATAATTGGAGATTAAACTCCATAAACTCCCAGTAATAGAGATTAGATTCCCAAAATAGCGAAAAAGGAATTTTAATGTTTCCCCAGTTCCCACCTTTGAGAAATTTTCATTTGATTACGTTTTTCTGTTAAAAACATCAGTTAAGTTGTAACAATTCTAAGAATTCAAAACAATCATTCGAATCCGTATAACAACTTTTCTTTAAAAAAAAATTACATCTTTTTAGTAACTACTAAGTCATTAAAATAAATTTGAATTCAAATAAATGACATGCAATTCGTTAAACCTATTAGAAATGTACTATAGAATTAAATCTTAAAATAAAATTTCTAAAACTAATATCTCTTTAAAAAGGTTAAAATTTTGGCTATAATTAAGTCTATTAAAAATTGAAATAAGTGAATTGCAATGGAAAAAACAGCATAAACAAATAAATTCTAGTAAAGCAAACAAATTCCTGATATAAATCAAAAATCGTCAAATAAATTCGTAATAAATAAATTCGCGAAAAAAAGCGCTTTCGACAAAATACTAAAATAGAGATCTATCGACAAAGACTACTCACTTCTGCCTAGCTTATGCTCTCTCTGGTTATTTCAGTTTCAGTTTTTAAAAGCGCTACATGTTGAGTGACCTCAGCTAGATTTGGCATGTGACATTTTTAGCGGCAATCATTGGTCGATTTTCTAGCGTTGCCGTTCGGGGAGTAGTAATGAGGCTTTTTTTTGTCGCCGTGTAAGAGAAATATATATATAGATATTGTACTCATATACGCTAATAGAAAGAATAAAACTTCATCTTAAAATGGCCTTATCACATAGTAATAGCATTTATATTGACTTCTGATCTTGTAACAAGTTTAACGTTATTTTTTGCTTCAAATTATACAGTATAAATATTTCTGAAGTAATTTCCGTTATACTGGTTTTTATATTTATAAAGTTTTATAAATTTTAATTATTTAAATAATAAATTATGACTCTGTAAATTAATAGAATTTCACGCCAATAATACAATATCGACGCCTTGATCGCTCTCTTCTTTTTAATTTTAATTAATGCCATACAAATTTATGTATTGCAGGGTAAATAATTCCGGATAAAATTACGATATAAAGTACCTGTACTTTCGGTGCATTATCCGTTAAACCCATATTACCGTAAAATCCATTTTTTTACCGTAAAACATTATATTGCAATTTTTACAGTAGTATTTATTTAATTAGAGTCCAGTAATTTTACGAAAATTATTACTGTAAAATTTACTATGTATGAGACTTTTTTTAATCCATAACATGTTCCGGTAAATATGCCGGTACTTTTTACCGGAGTTTTTTGTAGTGTAATAGAGCCCATAATTCGTGATTTTCTTCACTAAATAGTGCCTTAACCACAGAATTATTTTTAAATCTGCAAACAGATTTGAATGTATATATAAAAATATATGAATGGATCTGTTTTTTAAGCAAGGATTGCGTTTGTGATATTGTGAGTGTTTGCGTCAAGAAAAGGAGTGGGGGTAACAAGAAGTGTGATATCCCACATTGTAGCTAAAATAAAAACATTTAATTTTAGAAGACTAAATAGTTTTATGTTATTTATTTTCGTATTTTTTTTTTCAACTTACATTTATGCCAAAAAGATTATAATGTGGCTTGCTACTGAGTGAGTAAAACTAATCTGAATTTAGTTTTACGATGAAAGTTTTTAATTCTGAGCTACTGAAACTAAACTATTTAGGAGTTTTATTATCATCATTGTAATTTTCATTCAATTCTGTTTAAGAGTACTTTGTTTTCGCAAAGCAAAGAGAAGATAGATTTTCAAAATATTATAGTTTTTGATTGCTCTTTCATATTAACACATTGTTGACTGGAGACTGGACTCGTCTTTTCATGACCATACGTTGTTGACATATGACGAGTTAACTCGTCACTGCTCTTGCAATGTCGAGTTAACTCGTTTTTGGTCAACAGTGTTTCATCACGAAATCAATATTTAAAATGTTTTCCTTTACCACAGTCAAAATAATAGCCAGCGACATGACGTAGTTTCTGTGTGAAATTGCCGGTCAGCAAAGTGTTAATAATGTAGATTAGTTATGCTTTTAGTTCTAAATATCATTTTACTTCATACAATCTGTAATAATTATTAGTGTTATGCTCATAAATTTCATATAAATAAAACCTGAAATTTGGCATATAATATTGTACTTTGTTTCTGAACTGCAAGTATATGTTCATGTAATATATCAGAACATGTCACAAGAAAGATAGATGGTATAGTGAAAAATGCAACACTTTGGGACAAGAGGAAGAGTCAAAAGTATTGAAATACAGTTTGACATATTAGGACGTGTCGCAAGAAAGATGGGAAGTACAGTGAAGTGCAACACTTTGGGACAAAAGGAAGAGTCAAAAGTATTGAAATACAGTTTGACATATTAGGACGTGTCGCAAGAAAGATGGGAAGTACAGTGAATGCAACACTTTAGGACAAGAGGAAAAGTGGAAGTCAAGAATATTGAAAAAAGTTTGACATCATTTATGGACATTGAATAGGCAAAAGTCTCTTTATAGCTTTCTTTGAAGAACAGCTAAAAACTTCTATATCAAGAAGAAATTTAAAAATAAGTTAAGAAATTAAGAGATAATTATAAAAATTATTGATATTACATTATGAATCACAGACAATAAGTTATGAATCACATGCAATCACCCGGTATAGCCAAGCTTTATGGGTAGTGAATCAAAAGTGATAAAAAAATTTACTAACATGATATGTTTATTCAATAAATTTATGTTACTTTAACAAATGATGAAATTTGAGTTGCACAAAATGTTTACAGCTGATTCAACACATTTTACATGAATTTACGATACAATGTCTGATGCTGTTCGTCTTCTTTTTGCCAAATAAGGTATTGTAAGTGAAATAAATCCACAGAAAAAAGAAATACCCATTAGAGTAAAAACAACACCATCATAAGACCCATTGTCTCCTCTAAAATAACCTAAAAATAAATTTTTTATTACAGAATTATTCATTACAACATTACTTGAAAATTTAAAAAAAAAGTTTTTTTTAATCATAGTATTATTTTCAAAATAATATATTTGGTAGGTTGAGACAAAAAAAATCTATTTTTTCCCCATAAACTGAAGAAAATGGCCATTGGTGATTATTTGTAAATTTGAAAAAATTTGGCAAGTATTGGTTTATAGCTGTAAAGTTTGCTGCTATCAGAAAATTATATTTTTATTTTCCTCCTAAATGCCATGTTTTATTATGAAATTTTCTGCAGTAAAATGTTATGAACTAGTTTTACTGCCCTTATTGTTCTGACAGGATTTATTTATGTATTAAGGATATAATCATGCATCACTCATATCGCTGGAATTTTTTTTGGGCGGGAGAAGGCTGGAGAACTATAACCTAAACAATTTTTACTTTAGTACCTTTACTGCTACCTAAAGCAAATTTTATCAGCTATTAAAAGTTCGATGCTTAAATCTTGTTTTTTACCTTGCCCACTCTAATGTTTTTTTTCACCCATTCTTAAGGATTAGGTTATATTTAAACAACCAAAGAATAATGCAAATGTTTTTTAAATTTAATCTAATCGAATCAAAACCCAGATAGCAGTTCAGAAGGTTGATTTTAATATGAGCAACAACCTTTATCACAAAGCCCAAATATATTTATAAATGATTAGTAAATAAACCATACAATTTTGGAACAATGTTCTTAACTATGCTAGTTCACATTAAACTTGCATAGACTACCCTTTTATATCGTCTTTACAAAAGAAGGCTAAAAATACTTTCTGAAATCGAGTATAAATCATCATTTGCAAATCAAGAGTTAAAATTGTTCTCAAACTAATGATAAATTCACTTTCTTAAGATTCATATAATCTATTTTATGACTATCGCTGAAACAAGATTTATTTGTGCAGGTTAACTTTCTTTAAGTCTTTGAAAGTGAAGGTTGGTCTAAACGTTAAGTTGGCCTAAACATTAAGTTGTGTTTTTAAAACTTAAGTAGTTTAAGTTTTAAAAACACAATGTAGCATTAGAGAGCTTTGGACAAAGCTAGAATGAAAAAAAGGGAAAATAAAGTTTACAGTAAAAGCTATAAAATGAGATTTTTTTGTAAAGTTTTTTGCATGCCTTTAAGGAATTTGAAGGAATTCTAAGGAAATTTAAGGAAACAAAGTATAAATATACCCAGAAATATTTGTACTTAGTGCAATAAATTATTTCTAGTCTGAAAATTTATTTTCTATCAAATATTTCTACTCAGCTTGAAAAGGTTTAATTAGTCAACCGTTCTATACAAATTAAATGAAACGGTGTCCAGTTAAATAAATTTCTACCTCTGATTTTAAACTGTAAATGATATTTTAAAGTACAATGTAGACAAATACGAAGAAAGATTATCTCATTGCTGCAAAACTGTGTAGAAAAGTCACTTTTATTAGGATTCCAAGATTTTCTTAATAAAAAGAAACAATTTTAGAGCTTAGAAATTCTATATATCTTACCGATTATTGGAGATATAGTCAAACTCAAAGGTGAATACAGCACAAATCTGCTGACCATTGCCATAACACTTCTCTCGGGCTGAATGAATTCATGGATCAAAGCGATTTGCAAAATCAATGTAAATCCATAAAATACAGGGAAAAGGAATTCGATAAACACCAGGAGTAAGTAATTATAAGCGAACACTAAACCAAGTAAAGTCAACCCAGTGCACATAAAGCTAATTGACGTCATCAAAATTGTTGGTAAATAGTTTTTGTCGATAACAAATCCAGAAGCTATTCTCCCAAATATGTCCGCGATCGCCATTATCATGACATAATAAATTTCCAAATTTACACCAATGCCTTTATCTCGAACAAAATCCAGAATTATCGTCCACATAGTTGTTGTTATAAGTGTGGTCCCGGCAGTCATAATTAACATAACTATAAATGTTGAATCGGTAAACAGTTTAAAATTTTTGAATGAAAAAGTTAAAGGTGGTTCTTTCCGTTCCGTATTTTGGCGTGATATATGATTTTTTGTTTCTGTTGAAGGACACGTTTTGACGTCATCGGGTTCAAATAATGTTTCTGTTGCCATGTCGTTAGCATGAGTAGAACTGTTCTTGTCATTGTTTTTATCGCTAGGATGTATCGAAGCAAACATTGTTTCCTTCTCATCTTTTATTCCAATACGCTTCTCTTTGTCTTTCCCATTCGAAATTACAGATTTCGAATTTTCTTTTCTGGATTTCAAAAGAAATGCAAATGGAATTAGATGCCCCATTATACCTGCTAAAACTAAGAAAGATCCATTTAGCCCATAGTATTCCATGCAAGCATCCATTATTGGTGGCAGCATTATTCCTCCAAAACAAGCTCCTGCATATGCGAAGCCGTTTGCTTTGCTTCGGTTTACTGTGAAATGGTCATTAAGTAATGATGGCAGAAACTGCGTTCCAAGGGCGAAACAAACACCTGAAAGAAATATAAGAAATGCTAATTAAGGTATATAAATAGTGATAAAAATTACTCTTAATAGATACGCTGGACAATTGCTAATGCATCAACTTGTTTTGATGGTTTGTTCATGTTGAATCATCAGAAATTTCCCTTATAGTTTCTTAGAAATCAAATGTTGGAATGATCATGAAGCATCGTCACCCCAAAGTAGGAATTCGAACAGAATTGTTTTGATGGTATATTCCTGAGAACCAACGATAATTCCCATTAAGCTATCATGGAAATGTATAATTGGAACCATCATGAACCAACACGGATCATCATGGATTGTTGGTCCATGAGAATCAAACTTCTCTTGGTAGTTAACCATCATAGTATTAAAGTAGTATTTTCCATAATGGAATGATGGAAGCATATCAAAAACCGTTTTATGAAACTTAATTTCAGCGTTCTCAGAAGGGAAAATGTGAAGAAAAACATTTAAGTGATGAGCCACCTGGTTAGTCAAGTAATGATCCAGTAATTATTTGGTTAGTAACGTGATTTGATAGACCCGATCTGTCCGATCACGTTCTTCGCGTAAGGCATCCATTCTACCATTTCTAAAACCCTAAGAAGAAGAAGAAAATCGGTTATAGAACTATCTCAAAAAGTTAAAGTTTTACTAAGAAGCACTTATGAAAGTCAATCTTGAACTTAGTAGCACCAAGCAACATCATGTTCCAATAACATTTTATAAGCTTATAATATTGTTACTATACTTGTAATATTTAATGATTGATTTCTTACTATGTTATTAAATAATTATTCTTGGATCAATCGCGGTCTACTTATTCCCTTAATCATAAATACTAAACATTTTTGAAGTTAGTAAGATGCAGGGAGCAGGTAGTACGAATTAGGAAACTGGTTTCCTCTATCATACCACTTGGTGAGTATGGGAAAACAATTTTTAGTGCTTACTGCTACAATTTTATTATTAAACAATAATTTAAGTTTTTGATAAGCTGTATTTCATTATTAATATACTTAAAATTTGATTGTCAGTGATTTGTGGCTGATGAAAGTTAAAATGTGAAAAGTAATACGATTTAGGCAACTTTCCTATTTATATTTGATACATACGCAACTGTATTACAACCACTTCAAGACATGATTCGGATCCTATCTCTACATTGCTTACATCATAGTTTGAAATCCTTAAATTTATCGGGTCAAATAATGTCTTTTTAGCATTATGGGATGTTAAACAAATTTTTCCACAAAAAAACACTGGGTAAGTTTATAAAGTTAATATTTTTTATTAATATATTGGATATTTATTTGTGTTTTTCAAATTAGAATTTCGTTCAGTAGTTTTTGGCAAAAAAATTAGGGGTTATTAAATCATAAATTGTTAATTGTGTGTTAGTACTATTTTGTGTTTAAGAAGTAATATTTTTTCATATATATTTAACCTAAAATACCTAAAATAGATTTATGTTTATTGATATAATACCCCATAGAATTGTATTAAACCTTTTTACCTGAAATAGATTTATGTTTAATGAGTTAAAAAACTTATATTTAAAAAATAGTTTAATTATTTTATTGTTCAATTTGATTATTTTATTATTCTAAGTTATTTACGTAACAATGGTTATTATCACTTTCTTCTAAATTTGATATAATAATAATATAACTTACCGAATATAATACCCCATAGAATTGTAACCGTTAAAATGTTATCAGCAAGGAAACAAGCTGCAATGCTGATTGTGGCCAGCACATTTCCAAAAATAACCAGAGTTTTAATTTCGAAAATTTGTTGGAGATAGCCAAGAACGGGACCTGGAAAAATGTTCATTTTTTAAATTTTTTTAAAATTTATTTTAAAAGAAGTTTATTTATTTAAAAAAAATTGTTTATTTATTTAAAATAAATATATAGTATTTTACACATTAAATATTCTGATGTAATCATGGATTCCCTTGACATTATGTGTGATACTCTATATCAAGTCCAAACAAAATATCACAAGATTGTTAATTTTGTCCCCCAGGTATATAAAAATATTATTCATATATATATATTTTTAAAAGCTAAAATTACCCCAAAATCATTCTTTTGGTTTGTTTGAAACTTTTCTTAAACTCATTTCGTTTATTTAAAATGTTCACACCTACTTGTATATAAAAAAACTACACTTATTTGAAGGTTCAAAATAACGTTTTTTGAATCCGTTAAATTATTAAACTCACCAAGGTTGTCATTTCAGTCTCCTGATCTAGGAAATTATTGTAAGAAAAAAATAGACTATTATTTTAGGAAAGAAAATAGAGAATTTTTAGTCCTGCGTCTGCAACACTGTTTATTCCAACCATTCTGTTGTTGGATTGATTGAGATCTGATTCCTCTGAAATTCTTATTATAGTTTTGACCTTTTAAATCGAGGTGTTGTAATAGCTTCTGCGCAGTCAATCTCCTGTACAACAGTTTTATTATACATGAAAACATTTTTTTAAAAAAATAATTCATATTATAACGAGTAATAATGTTATGACTCTAAGAGAAGAACTTTCTGATGCTTTCTTCTAAGAGAAGAACTTTTCTTCCTTATGTTAAAAAAATTATTATATTCGTAACATGCAAAAATGACACTCTCTTGGCATTTTCTGAACTAAACAATTGGCTTGACAACCGGCAAGTAAGTTACTTTTATTTATCTCTTGTTAAGTACCTTATAAAGAGTAAATATGATTTTGTTTTAGATTTTTAAAACATTTTTAGTTTTTAAGTAATTGTGATTTGAAAATGTCAAGTTTGGAGAATCGCTCCTATGATATAAACATAGATTTATTATACTGCTGTAAATTATATAGTTAAATTTTTTAAGAGGAATTAGTTATGAAATGAGTTTAATGAATGAGTTTTATAAATGAGTTTAATAGCAAGCGTAGCGAGCACGGTTTGCAAAGCAAACGATGTAACATTGCATAGCAATCTTTAAGGGTGAACAAGGGGTGGAGCCAATAATTTTATTTTCAAATTTTTTTTTTTTTTTAAATTTTGCTTTCTAATTTTTTGCATTCCAATTTTTTACACATTAGATTCAATGCAATGAACTTCTAAAATATACCGAAAAAAAGTTACAAATTGCTTTGGAAGGTTTGTTTACCACAAAGTTTGTATACTTACCACAAAGATTCCTCACCATGTAAACCAAAATATAAGGGAGAGACGCCTGTTTTCGACTAATTTCATATCGGTAAATGGATTCCACAAAAAATATTGATCCCAGTCTGCCTGCGCCGCCATATAAAAAATTTATTACAAAGCAGGCTGTTACGATTTCAATACTTGCAATAGTTCCTGATTTCATGAGGATAATTTAAATCTAAAAAATAACAATAAGAAAACATAAGTTATGAAATATTTTAAAACAACTGTTGACTTGTGTAAGTTTTGAGGCAAATGCACGAGATTTATTTTCATTTTATTTTTTGCAAAATTTAGAGGAATCAATAAATAGTCCACTTAACTGAAATTTAATATTTCTAAAAACGAAATCTTTTTAGTCTTATATTTGAGGGTTGTAACTTCTTGTTCGATTTGTTTATTGACTTATTTTTCTAAACAAATTACGGTCTCTTCACTAAAGTGTCATGAAAATTAATAGCAAGTTATTAGTGAGATTTCGAAGTGTTACGAATCATTATACTGTATGTAAATATAGAAGAAACTGTGCACGTTCGCCTAAAATGCACTTGCCAGAGACGGGAAAGAGCGCTATTAAATTAGAAGTGCTTTTGTTAGAAGTGTTTCTATTAGAAGTGCGCTATCGTAATGTTATTAAATACAACAAAAAATTAATTCAAACTATGTAACAAGGAAATTATGTAAGATCAAAAACATTATTGATTATGAAAAAGTGCTGTTAAGGAATTACTGTTAAAGTAATAAACTGCTACCATAAATTAGTTAAAATTTGAAACCAGGAACATTATAGAAATCAAAACAATGTGTACTACAATATTAAACAGGAAGAAGTATATAGAATAACGTTTATATTTTAAAATGCAACAGTAAATTAATTAATAGTATGTAACCAAGGAAATTACACAATATCTAAAGCAATATTAACTAGATATAAGTCTAAAGAATGCTGTTAATGTTATTAAATGTAACAATAAATTAATTAAAATCACCTCACCAAGGAAATTATTCAATATCAAAATAATATGCAAAAATTTTGAATTAGAAAGAAGTCCATAAAATACTGTAAATGTGATTAAAAATGAAACGGTAAATTAATTAAAAGTATGCTACCAAGGAAAGAATGCAGTGTCGAATACAATACATAAATAATTAACTTAAAAGAAGTCTATGAAATATTGTTAATGGAATTAAAATGCAACTATATATTAGCTAAAAGTAAGTAATCGAAGAAATTATACAATATCAAAAACATCACATAAAACAATATTAATTAAGAAGAAGGCTATAGAATACTGTTAATGTTATTAAAAAGCAATAGTAAAGTAATTATGAAATAATTTACAATTTATAATACGAGAAACTTATCAAAATAATAAAACCTACCCGTTTTTTAACTATCCAAAATAAGTATCTTTATTGTTGTTTTTACATTTTTGGAAGAAAATTATTTAAGAAGCAAGTGGAAAACATTATCAAACAATGATCAAAAAATGAGAAAAAGCTAGAATTAAGAAGAAGAAAAAAATAGAAGGATGCCTTTTGACCTTACGAACGAAGATAATATGCTATGTATTTTTATTACGGAGATAATGGGAAAACATACTTATACATCATATTTGTGGTACGTTACGCGTATGCGTAATGGAGTATGGTATTTGTATTCGAGCAAGAAAGAACACATTTCCTTTGTTAAAATGTGATTGATTGAGAAAAAATTAAAGGTGAAAATGAATTTTCATTTACTATAATATTACTATATATATTAGGGATTGAAGGAAATTGTTGATATTTTTGCAGTCATATCATACTCAAAATTAAAATTCCTTTCACATATATATTTTTAATGCATCTTTATATTAAAAAAGTCATAAGCAATGGCGCTACCTCTGATTTTGGGTGTCCAACTTTGCACTGCATTTTGTTTTGCTGTGTAAGAACTATAAGACTGAGGAACTTGGAAATGTGAAGATCTGTAGAAAAATGCATAATAAGTAAACAAATATGTAACATTCGATATATAGTTTGAGAATTATAAACTGTTAAACTTTCAGTAAATTTGTTATAAGGTTTATGCAATAAAATAATTTTTTTCGCGAATTTCTTCTCACTTTTATCGTTTTACATAACTTTACGTTACATTGCGTTTCGTTGCTCAATGTTTATATAAGATTTATAAACTTGAAGTTATGAAAAGTTATATAAATGTACAGGGAGTACGGTGAAGTAAAATAACATTCAATTATTAGTAATTCGTAGTAATTGATTAGTTGTAACTTTCAAGCTTGTTGTATAAAAATTCCAACAGAACTGTATATTCAGAATTGAAATTTATAGTGGTGAAAGGGCGGTTTTTTATTTATGAATTTAAATCAAGTTATTTTCGAAATTCCATTTTGATCAAAAGTTATTACAACATTGAGTGCTTTTTTTTCGTACTTTCGTCGCAATTTTATGTGTTGCCTTTTATTGTATTGCTTCAATTTATTTAATAGTTGATATTTTTAGGTTTTTAATCAAGTGCATCAACCGTATTTCGGCCAAAGCGTATTCTTCCATCTATGTTACATACGATAAAAAAGACCGGGGGACTGCGAGACTGGTCTTTTATCGATCCGAAATTTTTGCAATAGAAAGAAATAGCTGGCATCAAAAATTTAATTTAGTAGTTCGTTCATTAGAACTATACAAAGTGTTCAAACACCACCACCCTTAGAACATACTTTTAGCATCATTAAAGCATGATTAACTTTATCTTAATTGATGAGAAAATACAACATAGAAATGCACGTTAATATTTGGAAAAAAACTAAAACTGTATCAAAATCTATCCAATTATTTGCTTGAAAAATCATCGTAAAATCGGAAATACAATAATTAAATAAATTTTTAAATTTTGTCAAGTGATTCAAAAAAGGAATTTTGATTGAAAAGAATTCTGCAGGTACACGTCTAGGTTTGCTTAACACGACAAAATAATTAAATGTAATGTTTTAAATAAGAGATATGCTATGATTTACCTCGATAATGTTTCTCCATAATTTGATCAAAATATTTTTCCTTCCTTGCTCAAGGCTGTGTTTTTGCATTAACATTAATCTATCTTGCACACAGTTTGTGGTACAAAAGTTTTTTACATGATAGGTATAGAGAGATAAAGAGGATTCATTAGAACCCCATCTTGCACATGGTTTTTGGTACTGAAATCTCTCACACATGATGGTATAGAGAGGATTCATAGGAACCTATCTTGCTCACGGTTCGTTGTACAGAAGTTTCTAGCTGATGAAGGTATAGAGAGAACTATTAGGATTTCATCTTGAAAACATAGTCATTCGCAACATTTAAAAACACGCTTGGTTTTTCGCAACATATATGGTGACCTGAACGTGATAATAAGAATTCAAAATTTTATATGAACTATTAATAAGATTGTTAGAAGTTCTTTTACACGATTATGTAACCAGATTTTAGCTGAAATAAAATCAGAAGAAAAGGAAAAATTGGTAGGCGTTAAAGCTAAATTTAAAACATTGAAAATAATGAAAGATGAACTCAAAAAGTTAGACATCGAATTATTAGATGTTATACTGCCGTCCGATAATATTGTGGAATAAGAAATTGAAAATAAGTCAATTGATGATTATTGTAATAACAATTATGAAGCTGAAACAACTTTGGATGAGCATTTTAAAAAGCTTAATTTGGGAAAATTCATTGATAGCCGTAGAGCAGTCTAATCGTAAATTCAAACTTCCTGTAATTGAGCTTGCCAAATATAAAGGCAGTATAAAATGCTGATTTTCATTTCGGTCAATGTTAAAGAAAATACGTGAAGATCCAACTTTCGTTCTTGTCGGCGAATTTCAATATCTTATATAGTGTGCTGTTGACGATTCTCGGACAAGAAGACTTATTTTAAGTCATCAGGTAACGACCGAAAACTATCCCGAAAGTAATTTAAAGTTTTAAAAGTAGATTCGGTAAAGGTGATATTTTAGTTAAATTTTACATTAGGGAACTCTTATCTTCAGTGATGCAAATTTCAAAATCTCAAATGTCTATTTCACTTTCTTCTGCGTATGACCAAATAGAATCAAAATTAAGGGCTCTGGAATCTTTAGGTATAACCACAAAAATGTATAATGCAATATTGTTCCCGTTAGTGGAGTCTTGTATTCCTTAGTCTTAAATAAATTACTTTAAAAAGAACTAGACTAATACAATTTCAACCTAGTGAGTAACGACTTATAACAACACACTTTGTTTAATGTTTATTAGTTGCAAGAAATCAGGTTCGCAGTAAATAAGCAGTTACTAGTTAAATTTAGAACGAATAACATCACCTGTGACGTAGGCTATAGTATACCTAAGGCTTCTATACTATGAGAGCTGAATTATCAGCTATTGTCAAATGCATCATAAAACTCTTACTAATTTTCTATAAACCTTTATATTTACAATATAAGATAAAGTTGAATGACAAGGAATTTAATTAATATGCAATACAGTAAATAAGCGAAGAAATATTTTATAAAAGTATTTAATGAAAAATAATAACAGCGAAATATATGTTTTTGCGAAGCGTTCTATTTACATCTCTGAATGTAGCCACCTTTTTATTTGAAAGTTAAACTATTCTCTGCTGTAATAAAATTAAACTTATGCGAACCTTACATTCGGCCCCGCTCAATACTAAATGTAGATATTTACATTGAAGCGTAAACATTAAGGTTCTAGGACAGATTTCGTCTAATAACGCCCGTATTCACCAACACGGATTACCTCCGGGTAATCTATGGGTAAGAGTAAAATAACGAGTTTATGGCGAAACGTTATTCTCCAGCCGAAATTTCGCCAAACTCGCAGATTTCATCGACAGTTCTGACTCTCCGGGTACCCCTCCTTTTTTGCCGAGTTATCGGAGGGTAACCTATTCACGAGGAGCTTGTAAACAAACAAGATGGAGGATTCTATCGCTGCATTTGAGCTTGAAGATCTTGAATTTCTTGAAACTGTTGAAAGAAGGGAAAGATATGTCCCAACTATCAGAAATAATGGCCTAGAAGAGTTAGATGAAATAGACTTTTTTGAAAGATATCGTTTCTTAAAACCGACGATTGAAGAACTGATCTCCAAAATTGACAGTAAGTTGAAATCTGATACAGATCGGAACAATGCCTTAACTCCAATGGAAAAAGTTTTAACTGCTGTAAAATTTTATGCATTTGGAAACCAGCAAATAGCATGTTTATATTATATAACAGCACGTGTTTATATTATATACAAAGTCACATGGTTTTACCTTGCCCAATCATAGGCCTCGTTATATTTCCTGCAAGAGTTAAACTCGAGTTGTGAAATCCTCTGTTGAAAACGGTTGGAGAATAAAAAGCGAGGGTTAATCCGAGAGTAACTCTGAACCGTGGATATTCCGATCCCCGAGTTACTCTTGAATTTAACTCGGCGTGGTGAATACGGGTGTTTAAGTCTTTCAGGCGGGCGTCGATTGCGTCGCAGATCGTAGCGGCTCGATATGATGTTCGGGTAATTTTCAGAATCCTGGATGTTTTCTACTGTATGTAATTCGGAAACTGATTCTTCCTCTTCTTCCGAGCTCTCTTCTTCCTGGGTTACTGGCGTATCACGCATGTGATATGGACAAAGATGTTGTACGTGAACAACTTTCAAAAGATTCTTTATTTGATTCATAGACTTGATCTCGTAACATACGGCCCCGACTGGACGAACAATCAGAAACGGTCCTCTATAAATGGGAGAAAGTTTATGATCTCCTTGTTTAGGCCAGTCGTACAAGACGAGATCTCCTGTCTTAAATGAATGTGATCGACGGTGAAGATCGAATCTGCGCTTATTATCTAGATGTTTTTCGTACACATTATTTACGGCTTCGGCCCTGGCTAAAGTAAGAAGGTCAAGTTGATCTTCACGTGGTGTGTCATCGATGAAACTTGCAATGTGCAATTCACGTGGAAGGCGTGGTTCATATCCATGAAGTAAATAAAGTGGGGATCTTTTAGTTGAATTTTGTCGTGTGGTGTTTATTGCTAGTAAAGCGTTAGGTAGTAATTCATCCCATTTTTCTGGATGTCCATTAATTATTTTTCTCAAAGTTGATGCAATGACACCATTGGAGCGTTCAACAATGCTATTAGCTTGTGGTGAATATGGTGGTGTCATGGACTGTTGTATTCCATACTTTTACAAAAAGCGCTGCGTGTGGCGCAGTTCCTCTGTCTGATAAATACATGCTGGGCGGCCCATATCGAAGTATGATGTTGTGATATAGTGCGTTAGCCACTGTATGTGCTGCGAGAGAAGCAGAAGGTGTCGCAATAACATAGCGTGTGGCATGGTCAATCTGAACGAGCATGTTGGTGTTACCAGATTTGGATTGCGGTAAGCAAATTATGTGATCAGCAGATACAATTTCCCATGGTGTTGTAGGAATCGGCAATTGCTGTAATAAGCCATAAGCGTTGGCAGTTCGACGATTAACAATTTGACATTTATGACAACTTCGAACATATAATTTGGTATCCTTTCGCATTTGTGGCCACCAATAGCGCTGCTGCAAGTTGTGAAGGGTTTTCTTGGCATCCATATGTCCGACATCATCATGGCAAGCAATCAATGTTCTGTCTTTCATGGATTTCGGTATTACAACAACAGATTTCAATCCATTGTCTTTAAGTCTTACAAGCGTATTGTTCTCAATCTTGTAATTGGATATAATTGACAAAGTCTTTTTATTAGGGTTATCTTCTTTGAGTAGGCGAAAAATGTACTGACAAAAGTCATCTCTGTTCTGTTTTTCACAAATCTGAGATTCACGGCTTGCAGTAACAGTTACACAAATAGCTGGTTTCGGATAACGTGAGAGATGATCGGCAATAACATTTTCTTTTCCAGGTCGATGAATAGTTGTAAAGTCAAATTGTGCAAAATCCACCAAATATCGAGCGAATTTCCGATTGAGAGATGATTTCGTAACAACATATGCTGTCGTATAGTTGTCTGTTATCAGCTGAAATTTGTGACCAATAAGATATAGACGAAATTTTTCAGTAAGTGCCCAGTGTACAGCAGCACACTCCAGCTCATTGCTGTGGTAGCGTGTTTCAGCATCTTTTAAAGTCCGTGATGCATATTCAATGATACATCGTTTTCCATTTTGCTCTTGAGATAAACATGCACCTAGTCCTGAATAAGATGCATCAGTTTCTACAAAGGTTGGTAGTCCTTGTTTGAAGTACGCAAGAATAGGAGCGGTAGTGATCTTGGTTTTCAAAGTCTCGAATGTTCGATGTTGGTCATCAGTTAAAGTGATTGTCGCATTACTTGTCTTCTTTTCTAATCCTTTAAGAATATTTGTGAGCGGTTTTGCAACAACAGCATAATTTCGAATGTGCTTTCTAAACTGATTGGCAAATCCTAGGAAACTGCGGACTTCATGAATTGTTTTTAGAGTAGAGTAACGTTCAACTGCTGCTGTGCGTTCTGGATCAGGGCGTTCGCCATCTTGGGAAAGAATTCGACCAAAAAGAGAAATTTCTGATGCAGCAAATTGCGACTTTCCTGGATTTAGCTTGAATCCGGCTTTACGAGTAGCTTGAAAAATATTGTAAATAACTTTAAGGTGGTAATCAAAATTATCATGTGAAGTTGAAATGTCGTCAATATATGTATTTACATTATGTTCAGCAAGGTGGTCGTATGCACATTTTATTGCTCTTGTCATCATAGATGGGCCGTTAGTGACACCAAATGGCATTCGAAGGAATTCATAATGTCCGTCAGCTGTTACAAAACCAGTTTTATAGACGTCAGATTCTCTGATACGAATGGTATTGAATGCGGATTTTACATCCATTTTAGAATTAAAGCGTTTTCCTATTGTTCGTTTAATCACATCTTCCATCTGATCGATTGGGTGCGGATCAATCTTGGTGATGGAGTTGATAGTGCGTGAGAAATCTACAACAACTCGTCTTGGAGTGCTTTCATGGAAGGGCTGCTCAACGATGAAGGCAGGGGTGGCGTAAAGCGAGTTAGAAAGACGACAAATTCCTTGTTTCAACCATTTTTGAATTTGAGTGTTCATAAATTGGCGATCTGGTTCTGTAAGGCGATATGGTCGACAACGGATAGGCTTGTCATGTTGCAATTCTATTTTGAATTCCACATACGGACATAGTCCAATATTGTCATCGTCAGAATAAAATATGTCTGCAAATTGTCCAATTATAGCATCAAGTTGAGTTTGTTGAAGCTGAGATAGTCCTGCAGATTTTGGAATAAGTTCAATTTGAGGAGGATGTTTACTTGGTTTAACAACTTCGTCTAATGATGGTACTGAGAGTTCACTGGAAGCATACAATTAATGCTAGGTTTCGATGAATGAATACATTCGTATAGATGGAGAGCAGATGGCGTAGAAATACATAATGAGCCGTTAGAGTCGTAAGTGCATCTAGCTTGTACTTGGTGTAGCCAATCAAATCCCAAAATGAGCGGAAATGGAAGTTCGGAGCAAATGCCAACCTTGGTCATTAGATGGTCAATGTTTCCAACCTTTATGTTTAAAGAAAACCATCCAATAGGGTTTATTAAATGGTCGACGACTTGAAAATGTCCATCAGTCCATGGGTGAATAACAGCATTAATAGGAACGCAAGAATATTGAATAACGGTAATATCTGCACACGGATCACAGAGGGCTTAAATTTCTGTATTATTGTCAATAGTAACAGGTATTAAGGCACGCTTATTTGTTTGAGTTTTAATACAGTTTACAGAATGATCATTTTCATTTGCAGGCTCAGATCTTGTGGGAGGAATGTTGCGATTTGTGTTGCGACGTAAATTTGGATAATTTGAACTGGTGGAGCTGCGTGGTTCATTATTACTGGAACTAAGTGAGTGTCTAGTTGACGGGAGCTGAGTTCTCGGTTTGTTGTGGGATTCTTGAACGGATCGTGAAGAATTTCGTGATTGAGTTGTAGGTAAATTTCGTTGAGGAGGAGGTAAATTGCACATAAAAGAAGCATGACCTTTTTCTCCGCATCGCCAGCAAGTAATATCTTGAACATCGTCAGTAGCAGGGTTATATTTACGTCTTTTTTCAACGTGCGAAATGAAATTTTTTGACTGATTTTTTGGTACTGGAAATAAATTGTTAGCTGATTGGCGTGCCATATTTTCTTGTTTGAAACTTCGAATTGCATCAAGTGCGGCAGCTCTGTCAATTAATTCTTCTACAGTAATGGAATTCTGAGTAGCTAATGCAATCTGCCATTTTTCTTCTGTAATATCACCAATTATCATAGAAATGCGATCAGCTTGTGGTATAATAAACGGAGCTTTTTCAAGAAGAGCATCCTTAGCATAAATATAATCAACTAAACTTTCATCAATTTTTAATTTACGAGCGCTCTGATGAGCCAAAAATTCTTGCATTGTAATACGCCTTTTGAATCTGGCAGCGAGGGCAGTTTTCCATTCAGTCCAGTCATTATAAATTTTACCTCGTGTCATTTGCCAAATTTTTGCAGATCCAGCGAGGCGAGAAATAGCATTAGTTAACTTAAGATCATCTGACCAATTAACTAGTGTCGCAATTCTATCTACTTCTTTTATCCATTCAGAAGCATTATCAATAGCATCTCCTTTAAATATTGAAATGGAATTTGCTGTATCATTAGTGGATGTAATTTGAATGATATTTGGTTGACTTACTTGTCTGTCCAGTAATTGTTTTTGAGTCTCCATAAATGTAGCGAGAATTGCTGCAATATTAGAATCAGTTTGCGAGAGAGGAGGTGAAGGGGCGAGTTGACGAATATGTTGACTGCTTAAAAATTCCACTTGTTTCTGAAGTAATTCAATTTTAGTCAATAATTCTGAGTTATCGAGGCAATTTTCTTCGGAATATTGTGTATTGTTGTCATTATTTGGCGATTGCATGCGAAGAGTTAAAAGTTCATCTAAAGTTCCATCATCTGTTCTTTTTATATTATCATTAACTAAACGCGATATTAAGTCATTTTTATTTCCATTGGGCGAAAGATTTCTTAAACGCAATCTGATTTTAACTGGGCGACAGTTAAATGAGTCAGTCGTTCCACATTCAAGGCATTTAAAACAGAATTCACGTCTGTTGACATCATGGCGAGAAAAGTGCAGCGAATCTGTTTTGGCGACGTATGTTTGGCGAGAAGAAATCAGTATGTAATGGAATCCAATTTTCAAATTTTTTCCCCCCGGTTAAATATGTTATTTTTTGTCAAAATAGGTTTACCTGGGCGAGTTTCAGCCAATGATGAATACTTTTTTGCTTCGTTGGCAGTCAAAATTTCATGGAAAGAATTTAAAATGTAGCGATAGAAGAAGTTCGATGATCAAAGAAGAAGTTTTAAAAAGGTTCTTTTTTAAAAAGACGGCTGCGCCATATAAGATAAAGTTGAATGACAAGGAATTTAATTAATATGCAATACAGTAAATAAGCGAAGAGATATTTCATAAAAGTATTTAATGAAAAATAATAACAGCGAAATATATGTTTTTGCGAAGCGTTCTATTTACATCTCTGAATGTTGCCATCTTTGATTTGAAAGTTAAACTATTCTTATGCGAAATTTGTTCCGTTGTCACTGTATACAACACTCGGTCGTCCTCGACGAGCGATGAATCTTCTTAAGCAGAGTAAGAAGTCTTTGGTAGACAACGAACTGACCAATTCTAAGTGTACAGCTCTGAACACCGCACACGTGAAAAGCACAAGCCAGCTCTTTTACCCACTTTTCAATATCAAAGGACCAGCCAAATCTGCTCCTACAATTTCAAAAACTGAAGCGTCCTCTTCTGTTTTCTTCACTGCTTTTGGTAAGTAAAAGTGTTGAACAGTTGTGTATTTCTAGGCGTACTTCTTCCTCATTTGTCCTCAACTCTATACTTGGCCAACCTCCTACGGTGCTCTGAGCCAATGTGGTCCCTCCCACCATCTAGATTTCATAAGCTTTTCCACAGAACACCCCCGGGAAGGCAGATCCGCTGGGTTGCAATCACCTGGAATGTGTCTCCATCTCTCCTTTGTGTATGTCTTAAGGATTTCCTTGACCCTGTTCCTCACAAACACACCCCAGGATTCTTCCCCTCTTCCCTTTGAATCCACTGCAACGCAATAGTTGAGTCCGTCCAAAAGAATTCCTTAAGGGTTAGATTCAAGTTTCTCCGTACTAAATCAGCCAAACGTGTGCCAATACAGCAGGCTAAAAGTTCTAACCTAGGTATAGAAATCTTCTTTAATGGTGCCACTTTGGAGTTTTAGCCATCAATAACATGTACCGAAGTATTTTCATCTGTCTCACATCTCAAATAAACTACAGCAGCATAAGATAAGCCACTTGCATCGCAAAAGGTATGTAATTCTGACTTCAAATAATTATCAGGAAGCACTTGTCTTTTTATTTTTAAATCTTTTAGTTTCTTCATTTCTCCAATCCAATTTAGAACTTTGAGCTATGTAACTTCACAAACCTCAGTATCCCCGCCTAATTCGGACCTGCAACTCTCTTGCATCGAATACTTGCTGAGCCATGGAAAGAATGAACCTTCTACTTATCTTTTCTGGATAGTTTGAAATGGATTGAGTATCACAAAAAATAACATCTTCATTCTTGTCCCATAGTAAACCTAAAACTTGTGATGGGACCATAGGAACACTTGAACGTTTAACAGTAGAATATTCCCATCCTCTCAACCCGAACTTTCCTTTGACCATGATCTCTGTAGACACTTTTACAAATCTTTGTAATTCATTTTCAGAACTAACTGAAGTAACACAGTTATCCACATAGTAAGCAGATTTAAGTGTCTCTGAAGCATCTTGATATGGAGAAAATGCAAATGAATTTAAATGATTTCTTAAAACAGCACCCAGTAAACGAACTTTTTTTCTTCATCTACCTACCATAAGAATTTCAAATACTTGCGATCCTCTTCTGCTAATGAAATTTGCAAAAACGCCCTCTTAATGTCAGCAACAACTCCAATTTTTTTCTGTCTGAATTTAAGAAGAGTAGTTGGGATGTCTTCGAGCAAGTTTGGACCTTTCATTAAGCAGTCATTTAACGAATTAGTCATTTAACGATCAAGCAGTCATTTAACGATTAATGGAATTGAATCGTGAACATTTTCGTGCCATTATTTTTCATAACTTTCGACGTGGATTGTCAAGACAAGAGTGCTTCGATGAACTTAATTTTTTATTCAGCGATAAAGCGCCATCTTACAGCACTGTAAAAAAATTGGAATAACGAATTTAATCGTGGTCGATGTTCGATCCAGGACGAATCCCGTGCAGGTCGTCCAAAATCCGTTGTTGTGCCAGAAAAGATCGATGCTGTGCGTGAACTGATAAAGCAAGATCGTCATGTGACATACCGTGAGATAGAGGCGTCTTTGGACATTAGTATGACTAGCATTAATTAAATATTGCATGAACATTTGAGCGTAAAAAAATTTGTTCGCGTTGAATCCCGCATAATCTGACAAACGCTCAAAAAAAGGCTCGTATCGATTGGTGCAAGGAAATGTTGGAAAAATACGTTCAAGGTACATCAAAGGCTGTGTATAACATCTACACAGGTAACGAATCATGGATCTATGCATATGAGCCGGAAACAAAACAGCAATCAACTGTATGGGTCTTCCAAGACGAGGCAAAACCAACAAAAGTTGTTCGAGGAAGAAGCACATCGAAAAAAATGATTGCCTGTTTCTTTGACATTAACGGTCATGTGGCAACAGTGGCGTTAGAGCAACGCAGGACGGTCATTTCTGAATGGTACACGACCATTTGTTTGCCAGAAGTCATGGGACAAATTCGAAAAAAGCAGAAGAACAGGCGAATCATTCTTCATCATGACAATGCGAGCTCTCACACCTCGACTCAAACAAAGGCATTTCTGACGGAGCGAACGATCGAACTGATGGGTCATCCGCCGTACAGCCCTGATTTGGCACCCAATGACTTCTTCTTATTCCCACACATCAAAAATAAATTACGTGAACAACGATTTTCGACCCCCGAAGAAGCGGTTGATGCATTCAAAACGCATGTTTTGGAGTTACCTCAATCGGACTGGAAAAAGTGCTTTGAAAATTGGTTCAACCGCATGCAAAAGTGTATTGATCATCATGGAGAATATTTTGAAAAACAATAAAACCAATTTCAATCCTACATATTTGTTTTTTCATTATTAGGCCAGAAATATAAATAGCAACCCTCGTATCCATCTTATTCTTTAAATTTCTTGCATTTTTAACGACAAGTTTCCGAACACAATATTCAATTAAAAGTTCCTCTCGGCCAAACCTTGGTTTCAAACTCGAGTCAGTAATAATTAGCAGTGAATGCGTTTATTAGCGAATCACTGAAAGGCTTTTTAGTTAATGGTCGAAGCGAAAATGAGTTTATAAATGTGCAAAAATGTCTATAAATCTATATATTATAATTCGGCAGTCGACGATGGCAATTTTTTATTTTTCATTATAATTTTTAACAAAATGGCGTAGATTGAATGGAAAATACCTTCAAAATATTATTTAAGCATTTTCAAATATTATTAAGAAAGAAATATTTAAAAATTCATAAGAACAACTTAAAAGTTCTTTTTCCAAACTAGTAAATAAATTTAAGTGTTTTTTTTAAACACTCTCACTACAAGTACTGAACATTCTTTTAGCAAAATAATAGCTATAAAAACCTATTTAAGGTATATTCTATGGCAATAATTTTTAACAAAAATGAAACCGCAGAGACAATTGATTTTGAAGTCTTTTGAATTGTTTGCGCCAGCTAAAAAAAAGAAAAAGTACATTTTAATGTTTATGCTTATAAATTTGTATGTCATAAGAGATAATGCTCATTAAAAATATTGCTTTTAATTAATGTTTATTCTAGAATACTTGTGGTGATATTCTCATCAATTAAACTGACAGCTTTTCCTTTTTATCCTTAAAATCGATAATTTTTATTTAATTTCTTCATTTGTTTCTTAAATCAACATTTAAGGCTAATATAGATATTATAATTTTCTTGTAAAAATATTGTAATTTAAAATATAAAAAGCAATTTTATACAGCGTCATAACTACACGAGCGAGACAATTTAAGGGGTCAAAATAAGTATTTTTTCTTTTAATTTAGATTATTTTTCCAAAATTGAGTTAAGGGCGCCTGGCGCCGTTTCCAGGATCGCCCAGGGCATGCGTTGGCACTGACAGTAGTGTTTTCGAAATCTATTAAATTTAAGATGTTTGTAAAGCCTTGTGATGTCAAACTAGGCATTACATATTTCCTCCCAGCTTTTAAAATTTCTTTAATTTCTTAAATTAATTTTTTTAATCATTCTTAATTGAATTTTAATTAAATTACATTTACATTACATTTAAATTACATTATTACATTTAAAAAGCTAATATAAAATATTCTATTCTTTTCTTAACAATCAATGTAACGGCTAACTTTTTATTTGAATACTAATGTAAGACTATTTAATTTACTGTCGCTACTAAATCGAAAACTAAAATCTATTTATAACTCTTTATTCCTTACCACAAAAATTTTTTTCAGTTACATGGTTATACTTATTCTCCCAGTCTTTTTGGCGATTCGCTTTCACCAAATTACTTTCAAATTTAGTATTGATTATGTGGGGTTGACTTTATTTTCAGTTATGTTATCTTTCGATAAATTGCAAACCATGCTCCTAACTGTCTGTTGGGTAACAATTCATTTACTTTTAATTTCGAAATTCTTGATGTTAAGAGAATGATTTTCTTGATCCCTTTGAGGAACTTTTCTTTATTTTCATAATTAAGGAATGTGACCATGTTCAACATAAGATTTATACAATAAATAAATTTTTCCTATGCGATTTTATTCATTTTTTCTGGGATATATATCCCTACATCATATCCAAATTAAAATGTATCTGAAACGTTCATAATACTTGAATTCTACAAAGAAACTAAATACTACCAACCACTATTGAAAAGAATTTGTACTAAACTATTACAATAAGCCTCAATATAACAAATATTTCTGTAAATTAAGGGAAAAATTGAAATATAAAAAATGTTAGCATGCGTTTCAACAAATTCTTCATGAAATTATGTCACATTGTTTGAAGTTATTGCCCGTCTTCTTTTCGCTAAATGAGGGACGAAGTAAATGATGAATCCAGAGAAAAAGGAAATACCCGTTAGAGTGTACATAACGCCATCGTAAGATCCATGCTCTTCTCTGAAATAACCTAAAAATAAAATATAACATTAAAAAATAATCCGTTCATAAATATAATAAAAAGTGCAACTCTAAAATTAAGTTGAATTTTAACGGTGACATCGTATCTAGTGTTAGTAACCTTGACAAGTTTTTTCTACCTAAACTTAATGAAAAAAGCTTGTCCGGTTGTTTATCCGAAAATCGGATATCTAAAACGTTTATCCGAAAATGTTTATTCATATCCGAGAGAAAAATTCTAGCAATAAAGAATTTAAAAAGTGTTGCAATCAGTGAAGCACGAAACGATGTATTAAAACACGAAAAGATGTATTAAAACACGAAATACAACCGCCCCAACCCAGGTTGGGCATTTGAGAGATCTCATTTAAACAGAGAGTGTTAACTTTACGAGTTTTTGATGCAACTTAAAATTAACTTTAATATTTGGAATTTTTGTCAAAAATGAAGTAATCATTAACACATTAAGGTTCGTAAATTATTTAAGCGAGGGGAAAAAACAAACAAAAATATTATTGAGAATATAATCACTATTGAGGATGTTCAGTTAATTTTGTTAAAAACTATGTACTGAAAAATCATTTATTTATCAGTTATTTTATCACAAGCGACTAGGGGAAGGACGATTCCATAATGTTAAAAACTTAGAGTTTCGTCGGAAAAGTGAAAATAGGGAAAGAGGGAAATTACACTGAGAATATTGGGGATTTTTTTGTTCGCTTCCTTGGCGTATTGGTTAAATTTCAAAGGTTTACCGTCACCGTTCGCATTTGTTTTTATGTTTATTTTTTGCGACGTTTGCTGTCATTTTCGAACTCGTATAAAATATGTTATTTGTTGAATTTTTTCGTTATGTCTTTGTTTTTATTATTGTTATCTGTTTTGCTTTTGTTTTTAATTTCTTTTTTACTTTAAAGTTAGTTAGATCTTAATATATGTATGTTGCCGGCATTGTATAGAATACTGGATGTTTTTAGGCAAAGTAGGAAATGTGAGAATTATACCGG
>NC_092213.1:63958180-64027304 GCF_043381705.1 Parasteatoda tepidariorum
TGCCCGGTATACCCTACACTATGTTTTTTTAAGATCAAGTGCCGCTGCCCTGTATACATTTGCCCGGTATTCCCTGCACTGATGTTTTTTTAAGGTCAAGTGCCACTGCCCGGTTTATACACGGAATTCTTTTCACGATCTCCCCCCCCCTCACGCTCATCCAACATGTACAGAATTGCTGGAACAGCGATCGATAATTGTCAACAGTACTGAGGTACGTACCTCTCTGCATAAAAAACGTTCTTTGAAGATAAAAAAAAATCAAATCTGACTGTCTTCTCTGTAAAGCCTAATAATCAATTCTTTCTTTTTTGATGACCCTATAGGGCAGTGTTTCCCAAACTTATGACTTTTGTGTACCCTTCCTAAATTTTTCGTAACGCTGCGTACCACTAATAAAAAAATGAATGTATTTTTTACTATAAAAAAATTGCACAAAAGTAAAAAATCACGACTGGCTGTTGATACCACTAATTATTAACTGTTAACTCTGCAAAACTAGCCAAAAGAAAAATACGCAATCGTAAATTTTCATGGCTAGCTTTGTTTTTAAATGAAATTTTCGTTTGTTGCAAGATATTTCGCATTAGAACGCGTACCCCCACCAAACTGTTTCCGTACCCCTGGGGGTACGCGTACCACACTTTGGGAAACACTGCTATAGGGTCATCATAATTATAATTAATTATAACTATAGTTAAGTTTTATTTTTGTTTCAGAAAATCCCGCCAAAATTTGACTTTTAATGTTAGCGCTAAAATAAGGCGATATTTTGCTAAGCTAAAGCTCTCACCACCAACGTTTTCCCTATATCGAGCTCATTTTCCCCTTTCTAAATTTTCTAAGTCCGTTTGCATTATGGAATCGTCCTGTCCCTAGTCGCTTGTTATTTTATCAGGTGCTAATAAACATGAATTGTGACGGCAGTCAAGCGAGCAACTGTTTAGTTTTTCTTTTTTGTAAATATGTAAAAAAAGTCAGTTTTAGTGTTCTATGAATTCTTTTTTTCGGATTTAAAAAGTTAAGTTTTAACGTTTGATTGTATTTCATTTATTCATTGAGCGTTATTAGGATTTTGCAGCTTCCGTTTTAGTAAATTTGATTAGATTTTACACCATTGGATCTTTACTACTGTAGGAATGTCATAAGTCTGTTCATCTTATTTTTAAAAGAGTTGCAACTGGTGACCCGAATATACTACTGATACTAATATAAAAAGTATTCACAAAAAACCTAGCATTTTCTAAAGTAAATGATGGAGGAAACCACATCATCTCTAACATCCGATGAAAAGAAAGAAGTATGTAAAGTTGGAGTTAAAATTCCCTCTTCTGGCCGGAAAAACCTGAGATTTGGTTTTATCAGGTAGAAGCGCAACTTTCTATCAGTGGAATTTCAGCAGAAGAAACTAAATTTAATTACCTGATCTCGCAGTTGGAGCCTAAATATGTAGAAACAATATGGGACATTATTATGGCCAAAAGTACCACTAAATACAGCAACGCAAAAGAGAAACTATTGAATATTTTCAAGGAAAGTGAAAACAAAAAGATCTAACGACTCGTATCTGGAATCGAGATTGGCGATATGAAATTATCATCAATTACTTCAAACGATGAAATCTCTAGCAACAGATGACATATCGGAAAAAGTATTGAAAATACTCTGGCTAGACAAGTTACCCGATGCAATTAAAAACATTTTAATTGTCAGTGAGGAAAGTCTTGAAAAACAAGCTGTAATGGCCGATAGAATCGCTGAAATTAATCCGAGACGGATATATACAGCATTAATCAAGCGTGTTCTACAGAAAATCTCATCGCCAAAATCTCTTCCCTTGAAGAACAGATAGCAAATTTGACAGTAAGAAAACCTCGCGATATGTATCGAAGTTACAATGGAATAAATTACAGAAGCAGAAGCCGTTCACGAGAGCGATATAACCCAACAGGTAAATATTGTTTTGATCATTTTCGGTTTGGTTTAAAATGCTTACCTGGTAAATGTCGCCAACCATGTTCTTATGATTCTGATGCGGAAAACAGGCAAAAGCAGTAGACTTAGCGGCAGATTCTGCTGCTGAGGAAATAAATGATTACCGTAAATTTCGATTGTTTGTTCGAGATAGGAATACAGGAATAAACTTCCTTATCGACAGTGGAGCCGATGTCAGTTTATTACCATTACCCGCCAATAAAAGTTACCATAGTGCAAGCGATTATAAACTATATGCAGCAAATGGATCCGAGATTACAATCTATGGAATCAAAATATTAACTGCTGACTTAGGACTTCGCCGCTCATTTAATTTCCCATTTATTATCGCCAAAATTAATAAAGGAATAATAGGTGCCGATTTTCTTAATAAGTTTAATTTATTAATTGACATTAAAGAAAAAAGATTGATTGATGGAGTAATCAATTTAATAGTTAAAGGGGAAATTTCTCCAATATGCATGACGGAAACAATTTCCACTATGTATAAAAATTCTAAGTTTTATGAATTATTCTCTTCATATCCAAATTTAACTAAGCCAAACTTATTAATTAGTGATGCTAAACATGAAATTCGATATTTTATCGCCACAACGGGAAAACCTGTGTTTTCTAAGGCGCGACGTTTAGATCCAAAAAAATTGAAAATAGCCAAAGAATTTCAATTCATGCTAGACAACAGGATTATTAGACCTTCAAAATCACCCTGGACAAGTCCTTTACATATGGTTAAAAAGAAGAATGGGTCTTACAAACCATGTGGAGATTATAGACTGCTAAACGACCAAACAATACCAGACCGATATCCAATACCAAGAATAGAAGATTTCCATCATATTTTAAAAGACACCAAAGTATTTTCTAAAATTGATTTATTTAAAGCTTATTATCAACTTCCTATAAATGAAGATGACAAACAAAAAACTGCAATAATTACTCCTTTCTCTCTGAATTCAATGTTATGAGTTTCGGACTCAGAAATGCACCTTCAACGTTTCAACGCTTCATAAATGAAGTTCTGTGTGGACTTGATTTCGTTTTTCCTTATCTAGACGATATATTAGTGGCATCTCCAAACGAAGAAGATCATCAATCTCATTTAAAACAACTTTTTATTAGATTAGACAAATATGGCCTCAGAATCAATATCTCCAAATCTGTCATTGATGTGGATAAATTGGAGTTTTTGGGTTATGAAATCAGTTCGGAAGGATCTAAGCCCCTTTTCCAAAAAGTAGAATAAATCCTTAATTACAAGTTGCCAGAAACTAAACGTGAACTGAGAACTTTTCTTGGTCTAATAAACTATTATGGACGATACAACAAAGACGCTGCTAAAACACAAACAATTGGGTATAATATGAAAAAAAAACAACTACTTCCACTTACTAGGAATAACATTTACCTTTTAGTTTAATTAATGAACTGAGTTTTAAATATGTTTACTAAATTCATAAACTTATGTAAAACAACAAAATAAATTATTTTCAAAGAAACTAGACTAATACAATTCCAACCTGGCGAGTAACGACTTATAACAAGACACTTCGTTTGATGCTTACTTGTTGCAAGAAATCAGGTTCGCAGAAAATGCTGTTTACTAGTTAAATTTAGTAGGAATAACACGATCTATAACGTAGGCTATAGTATACCCAATTCTCCACGGATATTTGAAAGGAGCTCATAAAAATGACAAAAAAAAATAATGTGGACTGAGCAAGCTATAAACATGTTTGAAAAATGCAAACAAGATTTATCCAATGTAGCCTTGCTAACATATCCGAAGTTTGAATTACCTCTATGCCTTCGCTCAGATGCTTCAAATTTCGCAATCGGATCAGTATTGGAACAATACGAAAATGGACCGATAGCTTCCTATTCAAAAAAATTAAATGATGCACAGAAAGGATATAGTACCTACGACAGGGAATTATTAGGGATATATCTTTCTGTAAAGCATTTCAAACATTTATTTGAAGGTCGAGAATTTACTATATTTACAGACATAAGCCACTGGTTTTTGCCTTCAAACAAAAAAATGAAAAAGCATCTCCAAGACAAAATGGACATCTTCAGTACATATCCCAGTTTTCGACTGACTTTCAACACATTATTGGCAAAAATAATATCATATATATAATTTGACCATATATTCCTAAAAATTGAAGAATGATTATTTTCAAACAGATGCATGGTTTATCTCATTCAGGAATCAGATCAACTATTAAACAGATAACGTCAAGATTTATTTGGCCTGGAATTCGAAAAGATGTTAGAATTTGGGCAAAATCCTGTATTGATTTCCAAAAAAACAAAATTTCAAAACATACTAAATCCCAGTTTGGAGAATATCAACTTCCCGATGAAAGATTTAATGAGATACATATTGGCATAATTGGGCCGTTACCCCCATCCAATGGAAACAGATACTGTTTCACTCGTATTGACCGTTTTACAAGCTGGATAGAAGTAGTTCCTATACCTGAAATCAAGGCTGAAACTGTCGCCAGATGTTTCTATGAAAACTGGATAATTAGATTTGGAGCGCCATACAGAGTAATTACCGATCGAGGATCACAGTTTGACTCTGAAACGTTTAAATCTCTTACAAACTTATGTGGAGTAAAAATCAACAGAACAACTGCATATCGTCCTCAGTGCAATGGCAAAATTGAGCGTCAACATCGTACATTGAAAACTACAATAAAGGCACACAAGTCTATTAAATGGTCTGAAACTCTTCCTACTGTCTTACTTGGTCTCAGAGCTGCTCTACGCGATGACACCAACTATTCAATATCGCAGATGGTTTATGGTAAATGCATTAAACTTTCTGGTGAATTTTTTGAAAACTCAAAAGTGGCAACATCCACAGAAAACTTTACATTAAAACCTTTAGAGTCAAAATGTTTCAAAAGGAACAAAGTATTTGTGCAGAAAGATTTAAATTCATGTTCACATGTTTTTATGCGGATTGATAGAATCAGGAAGCCATTAGAGTCTCCTAATCAAGGACTCTATAAAGTGATGGATAAGACTGAAAAGTATTTCGTAATTAGTTATAAAGGAAAAAAACGTAAGCATTTCAATAGACAGGCTTAAACCAGCGTTGAACTGAATTCTGAAAATGAGAATCCAGATTACGATGAAAACCTAAAAACTGCAAAACCTAACGAATGTTTAACATCGAATAAATTACAAGAAAATGCAGACAATCCCGTACAAAATCTTAAAATGTCTAGATTTGGCAGAAAAATAAAAAAAGCTTGTTCGCTTTTTAGAGCAAAACTGTATTAATTAGATACATATACATTTATTTTATATATTTTTTTATTGTATTGAAACTAGAATTTAGAATGGTATAATTTGTATATATGTCATATTAATATCTTGTACATATGTTTTTGCATTATGATGAGTTATTATGTAGTATAATTTTGAACTGTATATTATGTTATATTATCATTATATGACGAATTTGACATACTTGCCTTGCATCGTAACTTAGTTACTGGTGAGGGAGTATTGTAGGTATGTCATATGTCACATGTCTGTTCATCTTATTTTTAAAAGAGTTGCGAATGGCAACGAGAGAAAAAAACAGATAAAAAATAATAATAAAAATGGTTGTTCTGAAAAATGTCTTCTGATTATTTATCCTATATTCCTGTCGCGTACACTATATACATATACTTTATTAGCACTACTACTGCACTACAAGCACAAGTAAGCGAAAAATAATTAAAAACATTAAAAGATTATTATATTTATAATTATAATTTGTTTCACAAATTACAATTAATAAATTTTTTTTTAGAATTTGAAAGAACAGTGGTACGTAATGGAAGGAATAAGAATATCTGGAGTATCAGTAGTAATGTTTAAAAATGTTGAATGTTTCAATAGAGCACAATTTAAAATACATCTTACCAATCATGGGTGATATGGCAAAGCTTAATGGTGCGTACAAGATCGTTTTACAAACCATTGCCATGCTTCTTTTCTCTGGTTGCATGTATTCATGTATTAAGGTAATTTGTAAAATCAAGTTAGATCCAAAAAATAAAGGAAGCAAGAACTCCACAAACATCAGAAGTAAATAATTATTAATGTATAATAGACCAAGACAAGATAATCCAGTACACACACAGCATATTGAAGTAGTAGTAGGTGAAGGTAAAATTTGTTTGTCTATAACAAATCCAGATCCTATTCTTCCACATATATCTGCTAGAGCCAATATCATGACATAATAAACCTCAAGGTTGGCTCCAACATTTTTGTCGCGTACAAAATCAAGAATGATTGTAAACGTAACTGTTGTTATGTATATTGTGCCGGTAGACATAAGTAGTATGATAATGAAGGCTGGGTCTATGAAAATTTTAAAATTTTGAAGAGTAAAAGCTGATAATGGCTTAGCTTTTAGATTTTTATTTTCTACAGGGCGGTTAGATTTGTTTTCAGTCTCTTTATTGACGTCAAAATTCGCAGCTTCAGTGTCATTTGATGGAAATAACTTGTTATGTAAGTTTTGGCTTGCATTATTATCACCGGGACTTAGAAAAGACGGTGTTTTCTCAGTGTCTTTCATTTCAATACAACTAACTTTCATGTTAGCGTTTTGATTGTGAACTTTATTTAGTGAATTTTCTTTTGGTGATTTCAGTAACATAGAGAATGGTATAACATTTGCCACGATAGCAGATAAAATTAAGAATGATCCATTAAGTCCGTAGTACTCTATACATATTTCCATTATTAATGGCATCACTGCAGCTCCAAAACATCCTCCTGAATATGCAAAGCCATTAGCTTTACTTCGGTTTGTTGTGAAATGGGCATTAAGTAGTAGTGGCAAATACTGAATTCCAAGGCCAAGACAAATACCTAAAAGAAATAGATAAAATATTTATCTTTTTTACTGTATTAAATTTAAATTATATTGCAATAATATAAAATCTTAAAAGCATTATAAAATTTAACAAATTGTTCCAAATTCAAAATTTATTAATTTTAAAGGAACTAATGAATTAAGCTGATTTTCAACGGCCCTGAGTAATCGTCCAGTTTTTAAATTTTTTTTCAAGATCCAGATTACCGAAGAATTGATATTTTCATTCCAATTCTATTGAAAAGCACAACTGTAAGAAATAAGTCTAATGTTGATTAGTGCTTAACCAACATACAAGTTTGCGACAGTCTTTAAAGGTATTAAAATAAACAGTATTTTGACAATTTTGAACCATAGTATCGAGTTATCAAGTTTATGTAACATAATAATATGGTTCAACTTTGAGTCATATTATTTTTGCAGAAAATTTTTAAAAGTATGAGAAAGTAAGAAGATAAGCCTAATTCCGTTTCAGTGATCATCGCAATCTTCCTATCAGGAGAACTAACTTACCAAATATGAGACCCCATAAGATTGTTACTGTTAAAATGTCTTCTGCAAAGAAACAAGCACCAATGCTGATTACTGTTCCCACATTTGCGAAAACAATGATTGATTTCGTTTGGAAAAGTTGCTGTAAATATCCTTGAAGGGGACCTAAAAATAAAGTAGACAGTGAAAATATAATTTTTATTACCCAAAAAGTAATGCCTTTTTCTTTGTGGAACTTAAAATATTTAATTCAATCAGTATTTGATAAATAAATAAGCATACTAGAGCATGTTATAATATGATAATGAAATTACTAATACAATTACAATATCATCAAAACAAACGATTGTTATCTGATCCTGTTACATCTTGGTTTGGACTTGAAGTTATGGTCTACATTCATGGTAAGCTTAATAACAAGATCTACTGCATTAATTTGGATTGCAGTGTGCATTTCAAGTTGTGGAATTTTTACGGGTTGGACAAATGTTACTTTCACAACGGGTATGTTAGCTCATATCGAAAGGTTCACTATTGATTGGTATAATAACAATGGGATTAATCGAATGGACTGGCATGTCCTGAACCCAGACATATGAACCATATCGGGAAGCTTTGGGATGAGATGGATCACCGAATCAATCATCATTGATAAGGTTCATGTCCAAAATTGGTGAAATCACTTACATATCTTCTCCAAGTCGAGTGGAAGATAATATCACTAGCTGACACGCAGTGTTAAAAAAAGCGAATACCTTAAAAAATTTTGGATCTATTTGTCGGAATGCTACGTACTTGGGTCTTACTCTTAAGGGTTTGGAGGTCAAATATGATAATTTAGAAGTCCAAAAGATAACTTATAATAGAATAAAAAATCCAACCCCAAAATGCATTTTCTTTGAACTGTTTCGGGCTCTAGAACCTTAAAATTATGTGAACGGGGTTTCTACAATCTACAAAACATAGCTTTTATAGTTTGGACAGAAGAGCGGTCAAGAATTTGGATCTCTTGAGGAAAATTTTAATTTCTTAAAAAACATTTAATCGATTGACTCCTTTCAAATTTTAGATTTCGTCATTTAAAATTTCATGTACTATACTGGTGTAAAAATTTGTATACCATGTAATTCAAAATTTCTTCGACCAGTCGCAAATTAAATAATAAAAAATTAATTATGAAAAGTAACTACTTAGTAGAACCATTTTTTTATAAAAAAAAATGTATTATTGAATTAAATTTTCTGATTTGCTTCATTAGATCTGAATTTTTTTCGAAACACACAAAAAGTGAAATTAATAACAAGTTGCTCAAACTTTCGAGCGTTCTCCTGCCTAAAGTATTGTTATATTTTACAGACTGAAAATATGGTTACTTCCCAAATTTTATGATTTAGATAGTAGACAAAAATCATTCTATGTTGCAACAAATTTGCCCTTTTTGCCTACCCTTTAATTGCCTATCATGGAATTTGAACAAACTATTGTATACGAATAACTTATGCTTTTGTTTGCTATCACGTATGCCCAATATTTATAAGTATTAGTGTCTAGAGAAATGCTCCCAGAAAGTTAAATTTCTTAAAATCTTAGAATGACAATTGCTAGTTCAATGTTGTAATTTGAATAAACAATATAATTTCCTATGTTAATTTAAAATGTCTTATGCTTTAAATACGTACGAATTTTTCCGCTCATAAATTAATATTTTAATTTCTTTTCAAACAAATTGACAAGTCAGAATTCCCTATAAATAATCCAACATAATATATTTTTTTGAATATTCGTTTCTAATATTGATAAAAATGTGCAATGAATTCGAACATTTTTCTGGCTTTTAGATGAAACTATATGATTCTGTACATAAAAAAAGATGCCCGCTGCATATATCAAAACCAAAGAATTTTATTACGTGCCTTTTCTGTATAGAGAAAAGTAGGCAAGTTCCGTTCTCTCTGACATTTTGCTTGCTAATACATGTAAAGCCCTTGAATTTTGGAAAGGTAGCAAAGACTATTGTCACCTGAACTGTCGCCAAAGTCGACAAGATCGAAAAAATTGTCGGCAAGTTGGCGACGATCCTACCGTCAATGAAAAAGCATTTTCTTTGTCTATAAGTTAAAATCAGAAAAAACCGCCAAGCTAAAATCTAGGATTCAAGGAAAATGGTGAGAAGCTCTCAATTTTTTTTATAGATTCACAATTTTTCGTCTAAAATATCCAAAAAGCTTATGTTTTTAACAAAAAAATATTTTCCCTCCTGTAGCGTAGCAAGTAAATTTTTCAACTAGCTTGGCTTACTTTACGTACTTACCACAAAGATGTTTCATTACAAAAGGCAGAACATATGGAAGTGATGCTTGTTTTCGATTAATTTCAAATCAATGAATAGATTCCACGAAAAACAATGCAACCATTCTTACTGAAGCGCCATAGAGGAAATTTATCACAAAACAGGAAGTTAGAATTTCAATACTTGCGATAGTTTCCGGTTTCATGAAGATAGTTCAAATCTAATAATCAAAAGTAATAAGATCGAAAATGAAATGAAATAATTTTGTAATTTACATGCATCAATTAATATATACACGAAGAAGATTATATATATATATATATATATATATAAATATATATATACGTTACCGGCAAAATATGAAATTCGGCATTATATATATTACCTAAAAATAGCCGGGAAGTATGAAATGATTTATATTTTACACATTGCCTAAGCATTCTATATAATGCCGGATGCTATTTAGGCAGAGTATGAAATAAACGTCCTGATGAGGTTATTATGTAAATGATGTGCATGTTACTGTGAATGACCGAAATCGGTGGTTGTTGACAATCACATAGTCGCTTTGGTGAATGTCCGAAATATTTATTAAATTGATATTAATTCATTCGTGGATATAATTAAATTTATTCGATATTTTAATACTTACTGACTATAGATTAGAAGAAACATCAGTGTTTGGAGTATCAGGAAAATATATACCGGGCAATGATACTTGATTAAAAAAATATCAGTGTAGGCGTAGGGTATACTGGGCAAATGTATACCAGGCAGTGGCACTGAACCTTAGAAAAACATTAGTGTAGGATATACCGGGCAAATGTACACCGGGCAATGGCATTTGATCTTAAAAAACATCAGTGTAGGGTATACCTAACTAACATCCGGCATTATACATAATGCCTAGGCAAAGTATGAAATACTTTTCATATTTCGTCAGACATTATATATAATGCCGGCGTTTCATACTTTGCCAGCAACATATATAATGAAAAGTGCAAAGAGGTAAGAATATTTATTGTTAAAAAGCAGGCTGAGAAAAATGTATTGTGAAAACTACTAGATTATGGTAACATTTACCTTGTTTCTGGCTCTACTGCGGGTGTTGATAATGATTTTGGTAAAATTAACAACAAAAAAAAAATGTTTTATAATATGAGTTAAATTTTGAAAAATATAGTAAAATTTGGTCACTTTATCTAAGGAATTTTAGAAGTCAAACCTTCAAAAGTTTTATCAAGTCTATTATTCTTATATTTTAACATATATTTAGCTAATGATGAGCGTAGAATTTCACCATGTGTTTATTGTAAGCGATTTTTTGATCAGGCAAAAAATCATGTATTTTTTCAGTCAATCAGTAGCCAATTTAAAGAAAAATCTTCAGTAACGTGATTTTTATGCAGAAAAACTACATTTTTTACTGCCAGTTCTTATTACCTGGGCCACGTATTTGTCTTTTAAGGCCTGGTTTCTTAGCCTGTCGTCCTAAACGTCGGCGTCAGCTGGAAATCAGCGCTAACCTCTGATTGGTTTATTTGTGAGTTTGATAGTATACGTCATCGAACGCTTATCTTGAACTTCAATTGCCGTCCAACTCAACTGCAGTTGGATTACAGCGTGACGTTAACCACAGAAGCAATGGCGGACAACATCCTGTTGCACATTGAAATCAGCCAAGATTTTGATTTTGACATTAAACATAGCTTCTTCATTAAACATAGCACTCTTCATTTAGCTCAGCTATAATGTGTTTTTTCTTGGACAAAGTCATTATTTGTTCTCTAAAACACTGGTCGACAATAACAAAATCAATACAAATTCAAAATAAATATTTGTTTACGTTATTAACGCATGCGCAATGAGAGATAATGTCTGCGTTGGACCGACTGCTCACGCTGAGCTAACAAAAAAGTATTTTTTTGGCGTCAGATCTACGTCAACTTTCCGCTGACGCCCAGATAAGGCGTTAGTTCTAAGAAACCAGGCCTTGAGCTAACAAACCAGTATTTTGTTGGCGTCAGCGTGACGTTGACGTCCCGCTGACGCCCAGATAAGGCGCTTGTCCTAAGAAACCAGACCTTTACATAGATCAAAAAGAAGCTGAATTTTGTATGTTTTGATTAATATACTAAACACCATTATATTTATTAAAGCTGAAAACAACGTGAATAAGGTGCAAATAAGATACAGTAATAAACATATTATAGTTTCGGTTCTATAAATAAAAACCTTCCTAAGTGTCTAAACACCAAATGACAGTAGAGATGTGAAGTGCTAAACAAGTACGAAGTGGTTTAATAAACGAGAAGAGATGTGAAACAGGTGTGAGGGGATCATGAGAGAGAGAGGGTATAAAAATAAATTAGAATATATTTATACATTTGAAAACATTGGAAAAAGGTGGGATACTAGAAATATCATTAACTAAATTGTTAGGACTTACTGTTTAGTATTAATTTCATGTTTTTTTAATTTTTGACCTGTAGTGTCAAGCGAAAACTTTTGACAATATCCCTGTCACGCTGAAACACGACGCATAAGGTAAAAACAAAGAAAACTCCTCAAAATATTAAGAGCAGGAAAGTGATTAAGAATTTTTTTTAGATAGTTTAATTTTCTAAACCGAACAATTTTAATTCAGAATTCATTCAGCTGTAAGTAAATACTTAAAATTTATTTCGACATAATATTTAATTATAAAATTTTTAGACATTACATTACTCTTTATAAATTTTATTAACTCGAAAATTATATGTCATTGTAAAGGTATTAAAACCTATATGACAGTCGGCCAAACCACCCTCAAAAACGAAGGTTTAATCCAGCTCTTGCCTGCTTGAAAAATTATTTATAAAGAGTGTAGTTTCTTGATTAAGTAAAAGATAATATTGTAAACAGATTATAACACTCTAAGCTTTTAAATAATATCTATTTGAATTTTTATTATGTTACAAAAAAACATTGTTTGTAAAAAAAGGTCAAATTTTTCAAACTACCCCTTTATCATATAAGTAGTCGAAGAGTTGAAAGGAAACAAAATGAGTAAAAAATATATTTTCATCAAGTTTTTTACTCAGTCTTAAGACTATCGTATTATTGTTTTAATCAAGATTTAAATATTTTTGTTTTAATCTTTATTAGATTATAATTATCAAAAAGTAACTAATTACTTACTACAACCTTACTACGTTTAAAACAACAAGTTGTGAACATTCTAAATAATGTAATAAACATCTATATTTTTCAGACCACATTTTATTGCAATACATATTCTAAGTTAACAGCTCATTTTAGTTAAACTGTTGTTCAAAATGTTATATACAGTTATACAAAAAAGTATCCATTAATTGTAATTCTAAGAGAAAATTACATAGAAATTTTAAACGAAAGAAACAATAATTTTTTTAAAAAAAAATTTTTTAAAAAAATATATAATATTTTTATTAGAACAACCACACTGTAAAAAATTCTGGAACAAATTGTGGCATGAAGTAATGACTCTTTGTGGGCATCATCCATAAAATCCATTATTGACGTAAAATATTGTACCTTAATTATTAATAATATTTATTTAATTACGATGATTCAGCGATTTCAATTACTGTAAAAACTACGGTATATCAGATTTTTTGTTCCTGTATAGGTAAAAATTGATTTTACGGTAAAATTTACCGGCATTCTAAGTGCCGGTACTTTTTACCGTAATTTGATCCAAAGTTTTTAAGAAGTATTTTAATGAGATATTAAAAAAAAAGAACTCAAAAATAACTACAATCAAAGGCCATAAAAAATATTAAATTGTAATTTAATGCAGCAGTTAAATAAATGATAAAAGTATTTAATGAGATAAATATTAATAAAAGAATTGTATAGTTTTTTTAAATCAAGAAATTAATATAATGTGGAAATTCTTACCGTTTTTTTTCTTCAAATCCTGAGGATATAGATTGTTATAGAAGTTTTTCATTGGGATAATAGGTAACAAATGAAATATCCGCTGGTTTAAAATACCGAGTAATCTTTACAAACTAATCGAGATCAATGTTTAAGAAAAATTTGTCTAGTTTGCGTTTGCTTTCAAGATCGTGTCTTGTGTGAAGGTCAAAGTGGAGAATTTGTAAACAATATTTTCAATTTATTCGCCTTGTCAAATAAAGATGCAAAAATATGATAATCTTATGCACTTGAGATCAGGTTTTTGGAAGATATATGATGCTGACTTAAATAGAAAGAGAACTTTATTTGAATGAAATTAAATATTGCTATCATTAAAAAGAGACTAAATTTCAGTGTCTTGGGATATTCATCCACTTTTAGATGCACTTGATAATTTTTTTAAAAAATTTTTTCCGCACATGCGCTGTATAAAGCAACTACTTCAATTACTCTTATCTGGAGCAGTTTTTATTATTATTTTTTTAATTTTAAAGCAATAATTTCGATATCAGTTTAAAATTGATTCAAACGCTTTGTTTAATTTTTTCTTAAATATTTAAGCTATAGCAAAAGTGGCGCTAGACCTAGTATATATTTCGGACATTTACCAAAGGTCTACTCATACTAGGTTAATGGAGGTTAAATTTAACATTTCTCCTATTATAGAGAATAAATTTAATATTTTTCTTATTAATGGAGATTGAATTTAACATTTTTCCTATTAAGGGAGCTTGGATTTAACATTTCTTTTCCTTATGGAGATTAAATTTAATATGCCCTCTATGTTGCGTTTATAAGCTAAATAATGTTACAAAATTAATATTCCTCTAATTAATGGTGATTAAACTCCCACTAATAGAGATTAGATTCCCAAATAGAAAAAAATGAATTTTAATGTTTCCCCAGTTAAAGAGAAACATCTTTGAGACATTTTCGTTTGATTTCGTTTTTCTTTCAAAAACATTAGTTAAAACTTTTATTAAAGGCGGAAATGAAATGTTTATTGTAGAAATTTTTTATATTGGTAACTTCGATAGAAAATTCAGTATATATTATACTCATACGCTAATAGAAAGAATAAAACTTCATCTTTAAATGGCATTATCACATAATAGCACTTATAGCGCTTTCCGATCTTGCAACAAGTTCAACGTTCTTTTTGCTTCAAATCATACAGTATAAATATTTCTGAAGTAATTTCCGTTATACCGGTTTTCATATTTATGAAATTTTATAAATTTTAATTAATTAAATAATAAATAATGACCTTGGAAATTACATTTCACGCCAATAATACAATATTGACGCCTTGATCACTCTCTTTGTTTTAATTAATGCCATAAAAATTATTTATTTCAGTGTAAAAAATTCCGGATCAAATTACGATAGAAAGTACCGGTACTTTCGGTGCATCACCCGTAAAACCCATATTACCGTAAAATCCATTTTTTACCGTTAATTATTGTATTGTAATTTTTGCAATAATACTTATTTAATTAGAGTAATCCAGTAATTTCACGGAAATTACTACTGTAAAATTTATTGTATATGAGACTTTTTTTAATCCGGTCCATTGTTCCGGTAAAAATGCCGGTACTTTTTACTGGAATTTTTTACAGTGTAACAGAGCCCATAATTCGTGATTTTCTTCACTAAATAGTGCCTCAACCACGGTATCAAAAGTATTGAAATTGAGTTTGGCATATTAGGACGCGTCACAAGAAAAATAGGACGTATATGAAGTGCAACACTTTGGGATAAGAGAAAGAGTGGGACTTAAGAATATTGAGAAAAAGTGTGACATAACGGGACAAGTCACAAAATAGATAAGAGGTTTAAAGTACAAAACTTTGGGACAAGGAGAAAGTGGGAAGTATATGTTCATGTAATATAACAGGACATGTCACAAGAAAGATAGATGATATAGTGAAAAATTCAACACTTTGGGATAAGAGTAAGAGTCAAAAGTATTGAAAAAAAGTTTGACATATTAGGCCGTGTCACAAGAAAGATAGATGGTCAAGTGAAGTGCAACACTTTAGGACAAGAGGAAAAGTGGAAGTCAAGAATATTGAAAAAAGTTTGACATCATTTATGGACATTGAGTAATCAAAAGTCTCTTTATAGCTTTCTTTGAAGAACAGCTAAAAATTTCTATACGAAGAAGAAATTTAAAAATAGGATAAAAAAATTAAGACATGATAAAAAAATTTACTAGCATGATATATTTATTCAATAAATTTATGTTATTTTAACAAATAATGAAATTTGCGTTGCACAAAATGTTTACACTTGATTCAACACATTTTACATGAATTTACGATACAATGTCTGATGCTGTTCGTCTTCTTTTTGCCAAATAAGGTATTGAAAGTGAAATAAATCCACAGAAAAAAGAAAAACCCATTAGAGAAAAAACGACACCATCATAAGACCCATTGTCTCCTCTAAAATAACCTAAAAACAAATTTTTTATTACAGAATTATTCATTACAACATTACTTGAAAATTTAAAAAAAAAGGTTTTTTTTTTATCATAGCATTATTCTTAAAATAATATCTTTGGTAGGTTGAGACAAAAAAAAATCTATTTTTTCCGCCATAAACTGAAGAAAATGGCCATTGGTGATTATTTGTAAATCTGGAAAAATTTGGCAAGTACTGGTTAATAACTGTAAAGTTTGCTGCTATCAGAAAATTATATTTTTATTTTCCTCCTAAATGTCATGTTTTATTATGAAATTTTATGGAGTAAAATGTTATGAATTAGTTTTACTGTGTTCTGACAGGATTTATTTATGCATTAAGGATATAATCATGCATCACTCATATCACTGGAATTTTTTGGGGCGTGGAAGGGCTGGAGAACTATAACCTAAACAATTTTTACTTTAGTACCTTTACTGCTACCTAAAGCAAATTTTATCAGCTATCAAAAGTTCGATGCTTAAATCTTGTTTTTTACCCTGTCCACTTTAATGTTTTTTTTCACCCATTCTTAAGGATTAGGTTATATTTAAACATCCAAAGAATAATGCCAATGTTTTTCAAAAGTAATCTAATCGAATTAAAACCCAGATAGCAGTTCAGAAGATTGATTTTAATATAAGCAACAACCTTTATCACAAAGCCCAACAAAATTTATGAATGATTTGTAAATAAACCATGCAATTTTGAAACACTGTTAAGCTTAACTATGGTAGTTCGCATTAAGCTTGCATAAACTACCCTTTTATATTGTCTTCACTAAACAAGGCTAGAATTACTTTCTGAAATCGAGAATAAATCATCATTCGTAAATCAAGAGTAGAAATCGTTCTCAAACCAATGATAAATTCAGTTTCTTAAGATTTATATTATATTTTAAGACTATCGCTGAAACATGGTTTATTTGTGCAGGTTAACTTTCTTTAATTCTTTGAAAATGAAGGTTGGCCTGAACATTAAGTTTTCAACAAAAACACAATGTAAAACATAAGAGAGCTTGGACAAATCTAGAATGAAAAGAAGGCCAAAATAAAGTTTACAGTAAGAGCTAAAAAATGAGATTTCTTTGTAAAGATCTCGCATGCCTTTATTTAATTTTTAAGGAAACAAGCTATATATACTCAGAAATATTTCTACTTAGTATTACTTAGTAATAACAATATTTCTACTCAGAAAATTTATTTTCATTCAAATATTTCTGCTCAGCTTATAAAGGATTAATTAGTCAACTTTTCTATACTAGTTAAATGAAAATGAAATTACAACGTTTACCGTTGCATGATGTCTGGGAAATAACTTAAAATTTCTTGGAATCCAGTTAAATAAATTTTTACCTGTGATTTTAAACTGTAACGGATATTTTAAAGTACAATATAGACAAGTACGTCGAAATATTATTGCATCGCTGCGAAAAAGTCACTTTTATTAGGATTCCAAGACTTTTTTAACAAAGAGAAACAATTTTAGAGCTTAGAAATTCTATATATCTTACCGATTATTGGAGATATAGTCAAACTCAAAGGTGAATACAGCACAAATCTGGAGACCATTGCCATAACTCTTCTCTCTGGCTGTATGAATTCATGGATCAAAGCGATTTGCAAAATCAATGTAAATCCATAAAATACAGGTAAAAGGAATTCGATAAACATCAGGAGTAGGTAATTATAAGCAAACACTAAACCAAGTAAAGTCAACCCAGAGCACATAAAACTAATTGACGTCATCAAAAATGTTGGTAAATAGTTTTTGTCAATAGCAAATCCAGAAGCTGTTCTCCCAAATATGTCCGCGATCGCCATTATCATGACATAATAAATTTCCAAATTTACACCAATGCCTTTATCTCGAACAAAATCCAGAATTATCGTCCACATAGTTGTTGTTATAAGTGTGGTCCCGGCAGTTATAATTAACATTACTATAAATGTTGGATCGATAAAAAGTTTAAAATTTTTGAGTGAAAAAGTCAAAGGTGGCTCTTTCTTCATATTTTCTCTTAATGTATGATTTTTTGTTTTTGTTGAAGCACACGTTTTGACGTCAAATTTATCATCGGGTTCAAATAATGTTTCTGTTGCCGTGTCGTTAGCATGAGCAGAACTGTTATTGCCATTGTTTTTATCGCAAGGATGTATCGAAGGAAACATTGCTTTCTTATCATCTTTCATTCCAATACGCTTCTCTTCGTCTTTCCCCTTCAAAATTACAGATTTCGAATTTTCTTTTCTGGATTTCAAAAGAAATGTAAATGGAATTAAATGCCCCATTATACCAGCTAAAACTAAGAAAGATCCATTCAGGCCATAGTATTCTATGCATGCATCCATTATTGGTGGCAGCATTATTCCTCCGAAACAAGCTCCTGCATATGCAAAGCCGTTTGCTTTGCTTCGGTTTACTGTGAAATGGTCATTAAGTAATGATGGCAGAAACTGCGTTCCAAGAGCGAAACATACACCTAAAAAAATATATAAAAAATGTTAACTGAGGTATGTAAATGGTGATAAAAATAAATCTTATACGCAGGACAATTGCCAAGGACTGACAACAAATGGTTCCATAGCGCATAAAAAATTAAGCGTGGTTAAAGGACAAGTGAAATAAAAGAATACCAGACAGTTAGGCCATTAAAAAAAGATAATTTATTGTGCTCTGAGGAAAATTTTGAACAGCCTATGTAAGGGATTATTTAATATTTCTTATAATTATTAAGCAAATTATTCTGTTATGTTCTACTTATTCTTTGCTGTTCTACTCCTATGCAATAACTAATGTTTGTGGCTTGTGATAACACTTAGCATAAATCATTACATAGTTTGCCTAAATCCTGCCTCATGTGCAGTCCCAAGTCAAAATTTGAGATGGTTTGTCATTGATGAACTAACATAATCTTGATGGTGACCATCAATTATTCCATCATGGATCATTATATTTTTTTTTGATGATAACCAATATAAGTAACCATCACCCCAATGTGGGCATTCGGACTGATTTATGATGATCCGACATAAGAAACATTTAAATTGTTTTGATGGTATATTCCTGAGAACCACCAATAATTCCCATTAAACCATCATGGAAATGTATAATTGGAACCATCATGAATAGTTGGTTCATGAGGATCAAACTTCTCTTGATGGTTAACCATCAAAGTATTGAAGTAGCATTTTACATAATAGAATGATGGAAGCATATCAAAAACGCAAAACGGAAAATGTTGGATAATGGTGACGTTGGACCATCATCAATTATCCTGAAACTAACATAAACCATCAAAATTTTTCTATGGGACCATCAAGAAGTTTGATTTAGGGACCTAAATAGTATGATATTATTTAGGAGCAACGTATCTACTGAAGAGGTCGTTTTTCAAAGCCTCTTACTACTACAGCCATACTGTCGAAAAGTGACTGAGATCGATTTCTGAAGAAATTTTCACTAAGACCGAATTTTTCATCTCGTGAGGGGTTATAATAAGACTGCACTAATTGATAACTTTGTTTAAGAGGATTTAACTTTTCTAGTGGTCATATCTTTAAGCAAGTTGACCTTTCCATCTCAAACTATACGTGAATCAATACGGAAAGAAACGAAACTTTTTCAGTAAATTCATCGAGATTCATTGATCGTACTATGAAACTTAATTTCAACGTTCTCAGAAGAGAAAATGTAAAGAAAAACATCTAAATTGATGGCTTGGTTAGTTAAGTAATGATCTAGTAATTATTAGTTAGTAATGTGATTTGATAGACCCGATCTGTCCCATCACGTTCTTCGTTTAAATCCACCATCATACGATTTCTGAAGCCCTAAGAAGAAGAAAATTGGTTATAGAACAATCTCAAAAAGTTAAACTAAGAAGCACTTCAAAGTCAATCTTGAACTTAGTAGCGCCATGCAACATCATGTTCCGATAACATTTTATAAGCTTTTAATATTGTTACTATACTTGTAATATTTAATGATTGATTTCTTATTATACCTGGATATTTCACGGTCTACTAATTCATTTAATCGTAAATACTAAACATTTTTGAAGTTGGTACGATTAAGGGAGCAAGTTGTACGAATTAAGCAACCGGTACCTAAATCACATCACTTGCTGACTATGGGAAAACAATTTTTAGTACTTACTGCTAAAATGTTATTATCAAAAAATAAATAAATTTTGATTATCTGTATTTCATGATTAATATATTTAAAATTTGATTGTCAGTGATTTGTGACTGATTAATATTAAAACGTTAAAAGTAATAAGATTGAGGCAACTTTCCTCTTTATGTTTGATAGACACGAAACTGTATTAAACTGACTTTAAGGCATGACTTGGATCCTTTCTGCCTTTTCGTAATTTGAATATCTTTTTTCTACATTGCTTACATCATAGTTTGAAGTCTTTAAATTTATCGGATCAATTAATGTCTTTTTAGAACAATGGGATGCTAAACAAATTTTTCCATAAAAAACACTGGGTAAGTTTATAAAGTTAATAATTTTTTTTAATATATTGGATATTTGTTTGTGTTTTTCAAATTAGAATTTTGTGCAGTTGTTTTTGGCAGCAAAATTAGGTGTTATTAAATCATAAATTGTTAATTGTGTGGTAGTACTATTTTGTGTTTAAGAAGTAATATTTCTTCATATATTCAACCTTTTTACCTAAAATAGACTTATGTTTATTGAGTTAAAACACTTATATTTTAAAAATGGGTTAATTATTTTATTGCTCAATTTGTTTATTTTATTATTCTACGTTATTTACGTAATAATGCTTATTATCACTTTTTTCTAAATTTGATATAATAATAATATAACTTACCAAATATAATACCCCATAGAATTGTAACCGTTAAAATGTTATCAGCAAAGAAACAAGCTGCAATGCTGATTGTGGCCAGCACATTTCCAAAAATAACCAGAGTTTTAATTTCGAAAATTTGTTGGAGATAGCCAAGAACGGGACCTGGAAAAATGTTCATTTTTTAAATTTTTTTAAAATTTATTTTAAAAGAAGTTTATTTATTTAAAAAAAATTGTTTATTTATTTAAAATAAATATATAGTATTTTACACATTAAATATTCTGATGTAATCATGGATTCCCTTGACATTATGTGTGATACTCTATATCAAGTCCAAACAAAATATCACAAGATTGTTAATTTTGTCCCCCAGGTATATAAAAATATTATTTATTTATTTATTTTTTTAAAAGCTAAAATTCCCCCAAAATCATTCTTTTGGTCTGTTTAAAACTTTTCTTAAACTCATTTCGTTTATTTAAAATGCTTACACCTACAATTCAGTATATAAAAAAAACTACATATATTTGAAGGCGCAAAATAAAATTTTTTGAATCCGTTAAATTATTTAACTCACCAAGGTATATTGTTTGAAAGTTTGTCCCAAGGTTTTCATTTCAGTCTCCTGATCTACGAAATTATTGTAAGAAAAAAATAGACTATTCTTGTAGGACAAAAATGGAGAGTTTTCAGTCCTGCGTCTGCAACAGAGTTTATTCCAACCATTCTGTTGGATTGATTGAGATCTGATTCCTCTGAAATTCTTATTATAACTTTGAAGTTCTAAATAGAGGTGTTGTAATAGCTTCTGCTGTCAATCTCCTCTACTATAGTTTTATTATACATAAAAACATTTTTTAAAAATTAATACATATTATCACGAGTAATTATGTGATAATTCTAAAGAGAATAAATTTCTTAAGCTTTCTTCTAAGAGAAGAACTTTTTTTCCTTATATAAAAAATTATCATATTCTGGCATGCAAAAATGTCACCCTCTTGGCATTTTCTGGACTAAATGATTGGCTTGACAACCGGCAAGTGAGTTACTTTTATTTATCTCTTGTTAAGTACCTTATAAAGAGTAAATTTGCTTTAGATTTTTAAAGAATTTTTAGTTTTTAAGTAATTGTGTTTCGAAAATGTCAAGTTCTTGGAGAATCACTCATATGATATAAACATAGATTTATTAAACTGCTGTAAACTATATTGTTAATTTTTAAGAGGAATTAGTTATGAAGTGAGTTTTATAAATGAGTTTAATAGCAAGCGTAGCGAGCATGGTTTGCAAAACAAACGATATAACATTGCATATCAATCTTCGAGAGTTGGTGAACGTTAGTGAGCAGGGGGTGGAGCCAACTAGTTTTATTTTCTAATTTTTTTTCAAATTTTGCTTTCTAACTTTTCTATTCCAATTTTCTACATATTAGATTCAATGCAATGAACTTCAAAAATATACCGAAAAAAAAGTTATAAATTGTTTTGGAAAGTTTGTTTACCACAAAATTTGTATACTTACCACAAAGACTCCTTACCATGTAAACCAAAATGTAAGGGAGAGACGCATGTTTTCGACTAATTTCATATCGGTAAATGGATTCTACAAAAAATACTGATCCCAATCTGCCTGCGCCGCCATATAGAAAATTTATTACAAAGCAGGCTGTTACGATTTTAATACTTGCAATAGTTCCTGATTTCATGAGGATAATTTAAATCTAAAAGGATAACAATAAAAAAACATAAGTTATGAAATATTTTAAAATAATTGTGAGCTTGTGTAAGTTTTGAGACAAATGCACGAGATTTATTTTCACTTTATTTTTTGCAAAATTTTAGAGGAATCAATAAATAGTCCACTTAACTGAAATTTAATATTTCTAAAAACAAAATCAGTTTAGTCTTTAGTTAGGGGGTTGTAACTTCTTGTTCGATTTGTTTATCGACTTTATTACTAAGCAAATTATGTTCTCTCCACTAAAGTTTCATTAAAAAAAACAATAGCAAGTTATTAGTGAGATTTCGAAGTTTTACGAATCATTCTACTCTATGTAAATATAAATTGCGCACGTTCTCCCGAGGTACACTTACCAGTAACAGAGAAGTGCGCTATTAAATAAGAAGTCCTTTTATTAGAAGTGCGCTATCGTAATGTTGTTAAAGACAACAATAAATTAATTCAAATTATGTAACAAGGAAATTATGTAAGATTAAAAGCATTATTGATTATGAGAAAGTACTGTTAAGGAATTACTGTTAAAGTAATAAACTGCTACTATAAATTAGTTAAAATTTGAAACCAGGAAAATTATAAAAATCAAAGCAATGTGTACAACAATATTAAACAGGAAGAAGCATGTAGAATACCGTAAATGATTTTAAAATACAACAGTAAATTAATTAAAAGTATGTAACCAAGGAAATTACACAACATATAAAACAATATTAACTAGAATTAAGTCTAAAGAATGCTGTTAATGTTATTAAATGTAACAATAAATTAATTAAAATCACGTCACCAAGGAAACTATTCAATATCAAAATAATATGCAAAAAAATTTAGAATTAGAGAGATGTCCATAAAATACTGTAAATGTTATTATGAAACAGTAAATGAATTAAAAGTATGTAACCAAGGAAAGTATACAGTATCGAAAACAATACACAAATAATTAACTTAAAAGAAGTTTATGAAATATTGTTAATGGAATTAAAGTAAGTAATCGAAGAAATTATACAATATGAAAAACATCAACAAAAAACTTTATTAATTAAGAAGAAGGCTATAGAATACTGTTAATGTTATTAAAAGGCAACAGTAAAGTAATTATGTAATAATTTAAAAACTAAAATACGAGAAACTTATCAAAATAATAAAACCTACCGGTTTTTCAACTATCCAAAATAAGTATCTTTATTGTTGTCTTTTCATATTTGGAGAAAATGGTTTAAGAAGCACGTGGAAAACGTTTTAAGTTAATCACACAATGATCAAAAAATATGAAAAAATGAATAAATAAAAACAAATTAAAAGGATGCCTTTTGACCTTAAGAACGAAGATGTGCTTTTATTACGCAGATAATGGGAAAACATACTTATACAACATATTTGTGGTATGTTATGAGTAATGGAGCATGATATTCGTTTTCGAGCAATAAAGAACCCTTTTTCCTTAGTTAAAATGTGATTGATCGAGAAAAAATTAAAGGTGAAAATGAAATGTCATTTACTGCATATTAGAGATTGCAAGAAATTGTTGATCTTTTTGTCGATATCCTCAAAATTAAAATTCGTTTCACATATATGGGAAGATCTCTAAAACCTTTAACTTTAGATAATAAAAAAAATAATAGGCACACTATTTTTACACCTCCAGAATTGTTTGAAAATGTATAAAATATTAGAAAATAATCGTGAACCTCGAAAATTTTGATGCCCTTATAAGTATAAACAAAAAATTAAAATTTTTGAACTAATTTTTCTAGGTTCATAAACAATTCGTTAAAAATCATAAAAACGACAAAAGTATAGTTTATTTAATAAACATATAAACTTATTGAACCTATTTTTCTTTTATTGAGCAATTTTTTCTTTTTAATAATTTCATCCATATTTACCCTTTATTTATCAAAAACGGTATCAAAATCTATCCAATTATTTGCTTGACTAATCATTGTTAAATCGGAACTAAAATAATTAAAAAAAATTTTTAAAAATTTTGTCAGATGATTCCAAAAAGGAATTTTGATAGAAAGGGATTTTGTAAATTCATGCAGGTTTGCTTAACAAGGCAAAATAAATTTAATGTTTTCATTACAATGTATGCTATGATTTATCTCGATAATGTTTCACCATAATTTGATCACATTTTTTGTCATGTCTTGCTCAAGGCTGTAATTTTGTATCAACATTAATATATCCTGCACACGATTTGTGGTGTAGAAGTTTTGTACATGATGAAGGCATAAAGAAATGGAGAGAACTCATTAGAATCCTATCTTGCACATGGTTTTTGGTACTGAAATCTCTCACACATGATGGTATAGAGAGGATTCATAGGAACCCATCTTGATCACGGTTTGTGGCACGGAAGTTTCTAACTGATGAAGGTATTGAGTATTCCCGCCTATGTACTTTGGCTTTTTCAGCCTCGGTAAGTTTAGGCCTTGACATGGTTTTTTTTTTTTTTTTTTTTTTATTTTTTTTTTAGCTTCAACTTTAACTTTTGGGACCGTTTCAATCAGTTCAAACCCTCTTTATTTGAGATATTCACCTGAATTAGTATTGAAAACGATCCAGTTTGAACTGTAGGTTAGAATTTCTGATTCTTAATTAAAACAAAAAACTCTCTCTCTGTGCCCATATCTCAAAAATAAACTTACCAACTTACTGCATAACAAAATTAAAAGTGATAAAAGAATTATAAAAAACGAAATAGTGCTTGGAGTCCCTCCACGCGGAAGAAGTTAAACTTCGCAACCTACGACGTTAATAGTAGAAGAATCAGCAGTCGTAGAAGGATCACTAGTTCTATTCAACGACTCTTTTTCCTGCTCCACTCGCTTCCGTGCTCTGTAATCACGGTAATATTGTGCATTTTCCCCTCGTGGACCTCTTGAACCAGTGGAAGTGCTTGTGGTTGCCTCATCGTCTCTCCATGGAAAATGTATTAGCATTAATAATGTATGTGAATGCGTCATAATGTAATTTCAGAAGAGAAACAATCAATTGATATTCACAAGAGACGTACCTTGACATAACCCTAAATCCGTCGCATTGTCGGTGTGATTGTTTTCACTCATTTTTTACAATTGTTATCCACTAAATTTGAAAATAAAAAATACTACCCTATTATTAATTATATGTGTATCAAAACAAACTAAAAAAATATTTATGGAAAAACAATACTTTTATTATTTTTATGCTAGTGAGAACCAAAACAATATGGAAATGAATGAGGGGAAACTGGATCTTACCACGTGATTTCCCGGCCAATAAAAATGTATCGTTAAACGTTTAACGCAGCCTTGTTGGAAGTCGCATAAGAAGTATAACTTCAAAAATTATCAAACAGCAGCTGTCGCCATAGCAACGCATGTGCACTGTTTACTATTATTCTTGATTATTGTAGTTGAAAAGCAAAGACGCCATGAAATCCAAACGAAGACCTATTTTGCCAATGGGTAATAATTTAGAAGTTTTGTAGAAAATACACTGCATGGTTATTTTTTTAACTATTCTCTTCGAGAATCTGTTAGTTGATTAAAGTTGAATGCATAAAACTAATTTTTAATAAAGCTTACACGTAGACTGTATTAGCTAAAATAAATCTGATTGATAATAAATATAAAAAGTAATATTTTTTTTAGAATTTTTTAAAAATCTTAAAACTTTTCTCTTGTTGTAAGTGCGAAAGTAGACAGGCATATGAATGTTTGCTATTTGGCTCTCTGAAGCACCTGTTGCTCAGATGTTTTTGCGCATTGATCTAAAGTAGAATATTGACACTGTTCCAAGATACAACAACCATCTTTGATTCTGTCAGGCAAATAATTAAAAAAAATTAAAAATTAAAACAAAAAATTATATTTCTTTCTTTAAAAAATAGTATTTTTTTAGAGAGCGGAATTTTACTATTTGTCTGCTTCAGTTTTAATTTCAAATGTAAGTAGTATAGTATTTTATTTACCAATGATGTTGGTTAAAAATAGCGCAAGAAAATCAAAAACAGTTTATTAGAACATTCTTGGGAAGCTTGAGACACTTTCACATCAGAAAATAGCTGTTTGTAACGGGTACCAACTACATTCACTGGTTGCAGAATTTCTCCCCTAGATGGCGCAAATAACTTCATTGGTCTGAGGTTCATGCGATCCAAGATATAATACTATCATCTATTGATTTTATAAGGGTTCTTTAACATAACACAAGGATATATGCTATTTAAATAGGTATAATTAATTTAGAGTGAGCAAAAATCAAACATTATACCCTAAACTATTGGGGACACGCTTTTATAGATTACGGCTGCACTTTCTCTATATTTTGAGGTCAGTGTTATTTATATTTGACAGCTCATGAAAGACTTAGCCCTGACTTAATCATATTCTATGTCGGTACCAATTTAGTATTTGAATAAATAATATTATTAAGTCAGAAGGTAGGGTAAACCAACCAGTGAAGGAACATTTCATATACTATATTGATTAAAAGTAAGAATTTGAAAGTTTTTCTTTAGATTGATTAGTAACAATAGCTTACTGCCAAACAATAGGAAGTCATCTAGCAATGTTTTGGATTACCTGGTCAAATAGACTTCTCTGGAAAAATTTTTGAATTTGTTATTATCTCTGCAACACCTTGTTTCTTTGAAAAAATTATAAGGTGAGTGTTTGTATTTATATGTTTGAAGTGGAATTAATTGCATGTAATAGTTTTATTTTTCTCACTATGAAAAAGAGAATTCAAAATATAGTTTTTGAAGTTACGTTTTATTTTTTTAAGCATCATAGCATAATAAAGTACTGAGATAAGGGGGTGTTATTCACTGGATCACCAAACGATGAAAAACCAGTGAAGGAACAAGTGTTCCTTTACTGTTTTTTTTTCTAAGTTAATGAAAATAAAAGATAAACTTTTATTTTCTTGTACCTTTAGTGATGTTCAGCATCAAAAGCATGTTAAAAATACGAAAAACAACTTCTAACCAGTGAGGGAACAGACATGTTCCTTTACTGGGCATAGATTTCCCAGTGAATGAACAATATGTGTTAATATGTTAACAATTCATGATTACAAAAAAAAGTTAACATTTTCCAAGTATTTATATGTTATAATTTCAAGAATAGGCTTGTTTTTAAATATATGTATGGCTTATAAATTAATAAAGAGCATTAAAAAATAATCAAAATTAAGTGTTCTTTTACTGGGTGTTCATTCACTGGTAAGAGCTGTTCCTTCGCTTTGTCTTCTTACTACTTGTTATTTGAACCTCCAAAACTTTAAAGCAATATTATGTAATTTATCTACAATTTTTTTTTACATAATTTGCAATTAGTAACAAATATGTTGACACTGTCATTTAACTGAAATTACGAATTTTGAAATTAATATGATTTTTTAAAAGGCAAGCGAAGCTTAAGTGTTCATTCACTGGTTAGTTTACCCTATTTAGATAGTTTTTTTCTGAACAGTTCATTTTGTAATGAGCATTTACTCAGTAGATAGAATTGAGATTGTTATTTAATACATATTACTTACAAATAATGAAAGAATATGATAATTGCAGATAATATATACAGACAGAATATCAACAAATTACTCGTAGCATTTTTCATGATTTTATGTCATATTGTCAGGTGTTGTTTTATTTCTTCTTTCTGCCAAATGAGGAACGAAGTATATGATGAGTCCACAGAAAAAGGAAATACCCGTTAGAGTGTAAATAACGCCATCATAAGATCCATGCTCTCCTCTGAAATAACCTAAAAATAAAATGTTTTATATTAAAGCAACTTATACACGCATTATTATACACGTAACTTTAAAAAATAAGATTCATAGAGAGGCAACTAGAGTGGACAATAGAATAGACAACTAGAATAGAACTAGAAATACAAGAGGAAACTAGAATAATAATTAAGAGATAGAGTACTCGCTTTAGGCATCAACAATCCAAATTCGAGAAAGGCGCACCATTTAAAAAAAGGTTATCTGATTTATATTAATGTAATTAAAATTAAAGCAAAAAATTATAATAATAAAGAGTTAATATTTTAATTGAATAATTATAGCTAAAGATAGCTTCCTTTAGGTATGAGAAAGCTACGTTCGATGCAGCAGCATTTCTCAGAAAATCATATCTGATTGAGTAAAATGCAAAAATAGAAATTTTAATGATTACTGATAAAAAAATTTTTTTTGAGTGTGTATTTTTAACAAAAAAATTTCAAAAGATTATTTGTGGATTTAGTTTTGTTTTATTATTTTTTTCAATTTCAATTATTTTTTAGTTTTAAATTTTTTAAATTGTAATTAATTCTTTAGATATTTAAGGAGTTTTTTTTTATCGAATAATTAATTTTCAAGTCCTTTTACTTTATATTTTTTTCATTAATATTTTTAATTTTAAATAATGTTTTTAATTTTGGTGGAGTTTTTAATTTTGATTATTTTTCTTTAATTTGTAATTTAAACGCTAACTTTAGTTACTGTTTTAGTTTGAAATAATTTTTAACTTCAATAAATTTTTTTTATTTCAAAATAATATAATATTAATTATTTTAAAATTTAATCATTTAAAGTTTAAATTTTTTGCAACTAAATCCGGGTGAAAGTGAATTATGCTTCAGATAAATTACACTTTAGAGGAAGTCTGTAAATTAAGTTTAATATAGTTTAAATTACATTTATTTTCTTAACAATACTTTAAGGTTTAATAATTGTTAGAAACACGTTAAATTTTTAATTGCATTTCCGGGATCAACAGTGAAAAATTCCTTACTATATGCTACACTTTTGCACATTTTTTTTCTTAATTTCCTTTCTTTCTTTCTTTAATTCTATAGTTGCATCATAATTTCATAGGTGCCTTTCTATAATTCCATAGGTAAATACAAGTTTCTAGCACAAACATCTTTCAAAATTTAAAACTAATTTTATACGACTTTCCTTATTCGATATGACTAACTGTAATCTTATAATGTTTCGTCAATATGGATGAAAATAATAATTTTCATTTTTGTTGCTTAGAAAAATCAACCATAAACTATTAAAATGGAAAATATAAAGCTTAAGAAATTAATCAACCTTACCAATCATAGGAGATATTGTTAAACTTAATGGTGCAAACAACATGGCTCTGCAAACCATTGCCATAGTTCTTTTCTCCGGCTGTATAAATTCATGGATCAAAGCGATTTGTAAAATGAGTATTGATCCATAAAATATGGGAAACAGGAACTCGATGAACATAAGGAGTAAGTAATTATACGTGAATAATAAACCAAGTAAAGTTAATCCAGTACAAAGGCAACAAATTAAAGTAATCACAGATGTAGGTAAGAATTTTTTATCAATAACAAATCCCGAACCTATCCTCCCGAATATGTCAGCTAATGGTATAATCATGACATAATAGATTTCTAGATTTACACCAACTCCTTTATCACGTACAAAATCAAGAATTATAGTCCACATTGTTGTTATCACTAGTGTAGTACCACCAGTCATAATAAACATGATAAGAAAGGATGGATCGATGAAAATTTTGAAATTTTTAAGAGTAAAAATAGAAGGAGGCTTCTTTTTCACGTTTTCAGTCGCTTTTTGATTTGCTGCTTCTGTTTGAGAACACGCGTTGGTGACTAATTTTTGATCTAGTTCAGTTGCTTCTTCTTCAGTGTTATTGGTTTGTGATTTTTCACCTACATTTTTGAGAGCAGGCATTAGTAGAGGCAAAACTGCTTTCTTATCTTCTTTCATTTCAATAGATTCCTCTTTATTTTTTCTGTTTCGAATTTCACATTTTGATTTTTCCTCGCTAGATTTCAGTAAAAAGGAGAATGGAATTAAATGCGCCATTATACCAGCTAAAACTAAAAAAGATCCATTGAGACCATAATGCTCAATGCAGGCTTCCATTATAGGTGGCATCATTACTCCTCCGAAACATGCCCCCGAATATGCAAATCCATTAGCTTTGCTTCGGTTTGTCGTGAAATGGGCATTAAGCATCGATGGCAAGTACTGCGTTCCTAATCCAAAACAATAACCTAAAATAAAGAAAATAGAAAACTCAGATATTAATAAGGTTATATGATACGTTATCGTAAAATTAACATAGCTTAGTAATTTAGTAAAAGTTTACTTGCTTGCTTCTTTGTACTATTTTGAATCTTTTAATAGATTAAATACGACCCATACTAAAATCTTTTTCTTGAATTAAATTTTGATTTGAAATAGTTTTTGTCGTCATTAAAATGCGAATTACGTATTTGAGATGCAATGTCAGAGAGCGATTTAAAGACATGCTGGACGGTTTGGTTAAGAAAGTTAGTGGAATTTATAATTTGGGTCTATTACATAGGGTTAATATAAGTTAGTTGATCAAATTAAATGCTAAATAACTTGCGAAATATTAAGCTACTTGTTCGATTACAGATAAGTAATATTTTATCTTACGTTTGTAGAAATACTATTCTCTTCTAGTCACCTCATCATGTTTAACAGTGAAATGAAATTTGAATCAATTGAACATAACTTGAAGAAAAAGATTGTATTTATTTTTGTGTTTTCTAATGCAGGGCTAAAGAGAATAGAAGGGCTGGTTCACTCCTTTGAAGTAGCTCTCGCCGCGCCAATCCTTCGATTTTCTCTAGTGACGTCACTTTGGCGCAAAGCTCGCACTTTTACTTCAAGAACGGAGCGTTTGGCCTTACTAGCTCTAACTAATATTGGATCATTTCTTTTTGCGAGATATTCTAAGACATTTGTTATTTTCTATAATGACTTTCCTCAGTTTTTGCAGTGAATTTACAAGAATTTAAAACTATTATCGAAATGCCAGTTTGCGCGATTGCAACTTGCAAAAATTCTGATATAAAAACAAAAGGAAAAAGTATAATTTTTCGCGTGTTCCCTAAAGTAAATGAACAACTATGTAAAGAATGGATTCCGAAATGACACAGTTAATATAAAACAGCAATACGTTTATTCTGTCGTAAAGAACTTTTATAAAAATTCATTATCTAAATAGAAACCGCCTCGTTACTTCATAAAGAAAGGCAGGTGAAAAGAATTAAAAAATGGATAAAGTCAAAGAAAATTAAAATGTAAATAAAAAGTATAAATAAAATATATAGTATATAGTTGAAATTCTCCTAATTTCATAACATATTTTTTAATGTAGTTATTCTAAATATTTATGATTTTTTTTAAAAATTATATTCTCTTCAATTTAAATATCTATAAATTATATCATCGTAAATTTAAATATCTATAAACAATTGTAAAATTTCTAATGTCATTATGAACCTAAATTATTATTTTGTTTCAGTAATTAGCGTTTAAGGTTGATGTTTCCTAATGATTAAGTATGAACAAATTGCTATTAACGACATATTTTAAAATCAGGGATTCTAAATTTAACTCAACTTATTGTTATAAAAGAATATGTAGATAAAAAAGTGTCGATATATGCTTTCATTTTTCTTAATAATTAAAGTTAAAACTGAACTTTTTAAAATAAAGTATTTATAGTGTCATTTTCGCCAACTAGTAAAATATTTTTATAAGTTTAAAATGGTATTTTTTTAATATAATGGCCAAGAAAGTTTTTTTGAACTATGTTTATGAATGGAAATAATGTGTTAATTACCTAAAGTTTGAAAGCTAATAACCAGAAAAAGTCTAACTTATTTTTACAAAGAGAAAGATGCAAAGATGCATCCTAATATCTTTGCGTACGATCTTCCGAGATCTGTGGACACAGGGACGTCATGAGGTGGGAAATCGTAGCTTCAGTTCTAAGAGCGGGGTGAAATAGCCCTTCTATTATCATTAGCCCTAGGTCTAATGTATATATGGGAAGGCGTTCTGTTCTCTTTATCTGATTCACAGGCTTCAAAACATGAAATTTTCTGTAATAAATATGATTTAAATTACACACTTCATCGCAAGGATTTTACTCATCCCTTACAATAACTCTATATCAAATTATTTTAACATAAAGTTGATTGACTGATTTCTCAGTGTCAGCAATTTTCTTCACTCTTGACAAGTTCCACTGTCAAAATTTTCTACCTTGTTAGCAATTTACACCACTACAAATAAGTTTAATGTTAGGGTTGCTTGTCAACCATATTTAATCGTGATCAAATCCTCCGAGCGCTTTGGTAATGGCTCCGCATTTAAAAACCATAGTAAGCAACTCGTAATTTCAATCACAGTTAGACCACATATTCATCAACGATTGGGTTGGTATTCTGTTTTTCCATCTTCTACACTATAGCAACAGAAAGGTTTCAAAACATGACAGTTTTAACGTGTACTTTTTTCTCGTTTGTTTCCTACATATTCGTTGGTTCGTTGAACTTAAGATCCCTTCTGAGATATTAGAAATATGTTATGAACCGTACTGTACAATTTTTACAACAAAATAGAATCTTTTTTCACAATATTATATAAAAATATTCTACAGTTGTCACATTTTCAGAAAAACATTGATGGATCGAAATAGGTTATTTATACAATTCTAAAAACTTAAACATCTTAACCTTCTACACATATTGATACTCGAATTAAATTTGCTACTCACCAAATATGACTCCCCATAAAAGTATAACTGCTAAAATGTCTTCTGCAAAGAAACAAGCTGCAATGCTTATTGTAGCCAGTATATTTCCAAAAATGACGAGAGATTTCATTCCGAAAATTTGTTGGAGATATCCTTGAAGAGGACCTGGAAAGAGAGTTGTTTTAATTATAAGGAAAATACTGGGTGATTCCTAAAGAAGCATATAATTTTAATGTTCTATAAATCAAGAGCAATGAAAGATATTGTGTGTAACCTGCAACAGAATTGTATGGGATTATTTTAAGTTTTGTTTGGGACAGTGGCAGATGTTCTATGTGTAACACCTTAGTCACACATCTAGCCGACAATCCATTTCCGTCTAAACGCCCAGTAATGTATTCGAATCAAATCTATTGATAATGGCTGTGATATGCTGTTTCAGTAAAGCTGGATTAACAGTGAAGGGGTGAATACTTTGTGCTTTACTTAATCCTACAGGAAAAAATCACAAGGTGTTAGGAGTTAGGTCAGAACTTTTGGGTGGCCTTTGGGAAAGTGGCATGTTGTATTCCGCTGACGACCAGTATGGTGGTGCACCATCCAATTGGATAATGAAGTTGTCAATGTCATCCTGCAACTGCGGCATCAATCAAAGAGTTAACACATCTGGTAATTGTGGCTACCGTGACAGTTTGCTCTTGGAAAAAAAAAAGCGATGAACACTTTCTTTCTAGACGCTGTGCAGAACACATTCCCATTTATCTGTTCCCCAAAAGTGAACTTTTTGCCTGTTTACCTTCTCACTGATATGAAATGTTGTATCATCGATGAAATCTGAGTGAAATATATCATGGATGCACTTGATTCAGATACCTTAACACGAGTTTGGGCTTAAATAGATTATCAGCTCGATCTATGTCGAGGTCACACATAGAACATTATTTTTTTCTTTTCCTTTTTATTCTTATCTTTCTTCCCCATAGAAGGTTCCGGAAGTGTTAATCCTCTTGCTTTTGCCTGGTGATCACCTTGTGACCAAAGTCAATGAGGTGAACAACATTAACCGCGCCACACATACCCGTTTATAGGGTATGGTTCATAGTTCATTCATACGTTCATTCATATATCACGCAACAGATGACAGCACACATAGAGAAAGACCCCTGCCCTGAGCGGGATTCGAACCTGCAACCATTTGCTTCGCATTCAGGCTAGCTAACCGCTAGGCCACCTGGCAGACTAGAGTATTCTAGTACAGTAGAACGTCGATCGATTGTATCTCAAGGGACTAATTCATTACGAAAGATGGATAGAGCATTCTAGTACAGTAGAACGTCGATCGATTGTATCTCAAGGGACCAATTCATTACGAAAGATGAATAGAACATTCTAGTACAGTAGAACCTCGATCGATTGTATCTCAAGGGACCAATTCATTACGAAAGATGGATAGAGCATTCTAATATAGTAGAACCTCGATCGATTGTTTCTCAAGGGACCAATTCATTACGAACGATAGATGCGGGAAAACGATGAATGCTGTCAATTTAAAATATCAAATAAGGCTTTAAAATGTATGAAAAGTGATGAATTTGAAAATTAGTTGATTTATTATTAGGCAAAAATTTCAATTGAAAAAAAAACATGTACTAGATGCAAAAAATTTTACGATTCAAAAAATTGTGAATGCAACATAGTTAAAATAACTGGAAATTTTGGCTTAAATACACCCTTTAGTCTTTATCACAAACAACACATTATAACAGATTATTATTCTTTTCTAGTAAATTCGTATAAATACAAAAAGCTCCTAAATGTTCAAAAATTCTGTGAGGCCTTCCGCAAAAACTTTCACTGATTTTGACCAAGTTTACTTTCTCCATCGGTTCACATTGCACTTATTCAATTTCTTGAACCGACAACACCTCAAGTTTCAACAGTTTCATCAACTATTCCATAGCATTAAATGTGAAGTTTGAGGCATTTTTCCTAAACTGCAATTTCTTCTTCACCATTAGCATCTTCTGAGAACAAATTAACTTCAATAGTTTTTGAAACTATCAGTAAAATTTCTGAACTATAGAGGCGGGAATCTTCTAGTTTCGAAAACGATTTAAACGGGTATTATTAACATTGAAAGAAAAGCATTAGTGACGGTACCATTAAAACAAGACGACACATAGGAATAAACAAAAAATGCTGGAACGATGAATCAAGGTTCGAATGTATTAACCTCGGTATATGGAACGAAAATGTCATTTGTTTCTAACTTGAAAGACTTTCCCTTCGTTTTAAGAGGCATAATTTCCCAAATTATTTCATTACAAATTATAATATTTGAAATAAAATCAGTAAATGCTTGTAAGCTTTTTAAGTACTTACCGCAAAGATTTCTCATCATGTAAGCCAAAACATAAGGGAATGATGCCTGCTTTCGGCTAACATCAAATCGATAAATAGACTCCACAAAAAATACCGACGCAAGTCTTGTTGCCCCGCCATACAGAAAATTTATAGCAAAACAGGCCGTTAAAATTTCGATGCTTGCAATAGTCTCCGCTTTCATGAAGATTACTCAAACCTAATAAAATAAAAATTAAATAGAAATTTAATATTGAATAAATGAATAATCACAATGAAATATGATATTACAATATTATGTATGATCTGTGTTTGATTTGCTTAGAATTAATTACAATGGGAAAATTTTTTTGTTGCATTTTTACAAATAGTTTAACTTGCCTAATATGGGTGTGGGTATTTCGAATCTGAAATTAGTTTTGCATTCCCGGCCATGGATTCCTATGTTATTTTAATCCTGGTGATGTGCCTTAACTCCCTACAGTGTGTGTACCAATGTTTATGCTACTCCCCATTACATACAATGTTTTTTAACTTGTACATTTATATAAAAAAGATAAAAAAAAACTGCAGCTTTAAAAGAAAAACTGATTCCAGATTTGAAATTGGCGATACCTACGATCTGTTAAAAAATCCCATGGAATAGAAAAAAATGTTCTTCAGTGTTATTTACAGTAATAAATCTCAAAGGGTCGTCATTCTATATTATACCCGATTATTATCCTGTATTATCCAGTTTATTCACTTAACTCATGAAAAATTCTCCCTGGATGGTTTGGATTGTTAAATATACATAAAAGGTTGGAACCAAAGAATAAGACCATTATTCCTTTGATGATTGTGGGTCACTGTGGATTAAGTGGAACTGGATAGAAGGGTGCTGGTGTCTTATAATTAAAAGCTAGCTATACACCACTTTGTTCGTTAAAACATCTCATTGAAGAATTATTATTCACCTGGACATCAAAAGGGTTGAACTGCCTCCGAAATTTTGAAATTTTCAGAGCATATTACTTTTTGTGATCTATTTTATTTGTTTAAATTTTTTTAAAAAATTTTTGAGTGCTCCTCACACTATTGTATTAATATATTTTGCTTTGGCTTTATTGATACAATATCGGAAAGCACTTTGCTTAACGGATATAATCGTGTGGGCTGATGAAAAGATTATATCTTTTTTTCCGGTTTTTCAAATGAAATTTTATCCCTTTTTTTTTAAACTGTTGTTTGTTATTTTTTTACTTATTACTTATTATTTTCCCCTTTTTTTCATATGTCTTTAATTTCTCTTTGTTTTATTCTTCATTTTGAACTTATCTAATGGGTTCTGTTTACTTGCAGCTTAAGCGCAATAAATGAAACTTATTGTTTTTCTTAACTTTCTTCGTGTTTTCTTGCATTTATTTTTTCATTATTATTATTATAATATGTATATATATATATATATATATATATATACATATAAGAAAGCACTAAGAAAGNAAAATAAAACTTACAATAAAAGAATAATCACAATAAAACATAGTATAAAAAAACAGGAATAGAATTTCGTATGATCCATGTTTGATTTAGACGCCCGGTGGCTGAGTGGTAGCGCTTCGCGCTCCCGTGCCACAGGTCCTGGGTTTGATCCTCTGACCGGGCAAGGTTGACTCAGCCTTTCATCCCTTCAGTGGGTCGATAAATGAGTACCAAGCATGCTTGGGACTAAACACTCTGGGTTTCGCGTTCGGTTGACCACCTGACCGGAACATCTGCTCCTGCACCCCAGAGCCCAAGGTCAAGAAAACTGAGATGGGCACAGTAGGCCCTGGCCCTCTATGGGCTGTCGCGCCGCTGAGTTTAGTTTTTATGTTTGATTTACTTAGAATTAATTACACTGGGAACAGATTTTTTGTTGCATTTTTACAAATAGTTGATCTTGCCTAATGTGGGTGTGGGTATTTCAAATCTGAAATTAGTTCAGCATTTTCGGCCATAGATCCCAATGCTATTTTAATCCTGGTGATGTGCCTTAACTCCCTACAGTGTGTGTACCAATGTTAATGCTATTCCCCATTACATATAATGTTATAATACATTTATATAAAAAAGATAAAACAATTTATTAAAAAAAACTGCAGTTTGGAGAGAAAAATTGATTCCAGATTTGAAATTAGCGATACCTGAGATCTGTTAAAAAATCCCATGGAATAGAAAAAAAATGTTCTTCAGTGTTATTTAGAGTAATAAATCTTAAAGGGTCGTCATTCTTTATTATACCCGATTATTAGGCTTTATTTTCCAGTTTATTCACTTAACTCATGAAAAATTCTCCCGGGATGTTTTGGATTGTTAAATATACACAAAAAGTTGGAACCAAAGAATAAGACCATTATTCTTTTGATGATTGTGGGTCACTGTGGATTAAGTGGAACTGGACAGAAGGGTGCTGGTGTCTTATAATTAAAAGGTACACCACTTTGTTCATTAAAACATCTTATCGAAGAATTATTATTCACCTGGGTCAAAAGGGTTGAACTGCCTCCAAAATTTTGAAATTTTCAGAGCATATTAATATATTTTACTGGCATCAGTCAAGAGATAGCAATTTTTAGACTTTTAATTCAGCATGAAGGGAAGCCTGAAGAATTGGTGCTATTGTGTGTATATATATATTATATACACACATTGCTTCTAGACCTTGCACTGAGTGATTTTAATCTTTTCCTGTATTTAAAACATCATTTTGGAAGCAATTTTGTAAGCGATGACGAATACTTGAAAACGGCCGTGACCATTTGGTTAATGGAACAGGCGGTAAGTTCATATGAAGAGGGTATTCTAAATCTAGTTGTAAGGTATGATAAGTGTTTAAACATACTTGGCAACTATGCTGAAAAAAAGAGAAACGTATGTAGAATCTGAAAATAAATTTGTTTCTTGAAAATTTTGCTTTCATTTGGTTTATTACATATTTAACATATATTTATTAAATATATGCTAAGGTATTAACATATGTTTATTACATATATTTGGTTACATATTTTACATGATATAGATTTATTTTGTTTTAGTTGCATCGCAGTTCAGTCAGTGTTTACAAGAGTCATGATTTCAAACTGTGTCACTTACAAATATATTTGTTTTAATTAGTATAATTATTATGACTATATAAATGAAATTTAATTAAAATAATTATAAAAAGTAATTAGAAAGCATAAAGCATGTAAACTTATGTTGAACAATATAAAAAATCAGACTGCTTTTCTAATTAACAAAATTGATAAAAACAGAAAATCTTACCTATTTTCTGAATGTGGAGAATCCGTATCTTTATAGATGTTTTTACGTTTGGCAGAAACGAAGAAACAATTATTTAGTAAAACAACCTTTGATACTTAATCATTCAAAGATAGTTCAATAAGTATTAAAAAAAAACGGGAAAAAAGAAAAAAAAAGAAAAGAAAAAAGAATTGCCTTGATGATGCTCGACCTTAGAGAGAAAGAGAGATAACAGTCTATTTGAAGGCCGTATTGATACACTTGTGAACGTGTCTATAGAGCTTACCAAAGCGTGGTTGCCAAGTGACAAAAAATAAATATAAGAAATATTTTAACTGAATATATTATCAGATATCTGGATGTTTTTATTATAGTGCGTTATGCATCGTAGAAACTTCCTTTGAGGAAAATTTAAATATTTATTCCTCCGTTACTTTAACTGCTTGATCTAAAAAAAAAATTTTCTATTTTTTTTTCTATTTTGAATAGAAAATGATTTTAGAATTAAAACTCAAATGATAAATAAATTCTAATTATTTTAAAAAGAAAATAATCTTTTCAAACATATAAATAGAAATAATTATGTTTTACAAATGCACTGTTTAATTGCTTTAAAATATTTTGGTATTGCAAATTTGAAATAAAGTTGCATACAGTTAATTTAATAAATAGCAAGTGAACATCATACATATGAGGGTTAAAAGTTTTGTAGAAAATATAATAAAATGTATAGAAAAATATGAAATTAACGGTTTTCACTATTTTCATATTTTAAAAATACATTGATTTAATAATTAAATTGAACTATCAGCAAATTTTAGCAGTGTAAAATTAGTATAAATTTCAGAAATTTCGTCGATCAATTAAGATTAAAATTCAACAACTAACAATTATATAAACTGCAATGTTAACAACAACTAACATTAAGAAACATAATTGCTAAAATTAACAATTATATTTCGTATTGTAATAAGAATGAAAAGTAAAATGAAAATAAAGGAAATATTTAGAACCGAATGAAAAAATGTATACAAAGCATCTTATTAATAAAATGTTTAGATTGTCTGTCCTTTCTATAAAAAATAAAACTTACGAAATATACATTTTGTAAGTTATCACAGATTTAATTAAGAATTATTCGATATTAGATGATGACTTATAATATTTTTAATAATTTATACAGGATTTACTCAAATTATTAACTAAGTTTCAAATAAACTGTCCTTCAAAACTCTGTTAATCATTTAGGTTAATTCTAGTATTTGGTATTGTACTGCAATATCACAATAATTGGATCAGCTGGTCTGTTTGCAATATTAAATTTTTTTTTGTATACTATTAATAAATATATGTATCAATTTTAATGTGTTCCCCCAATTTTTAACTGCTTACTTAAATTTTCGTAATTTTAAAAATATTTATAATTCGTGTCTTGCTCCATATTTCAATGTAACCCATTATGAAAATTGTAATAAATTAATATTAATTTATAATTATTCTCAAATATCGTGATACTTTTTTATGTTTTTAAATAGTTTATTGATCTTTACTGAACCATTTAATAGGGTTTTATTTTAAAAGTGTTGTCGGTATGTAGATTTAGAAAGTTGGCGTTAGAAATCATAAATAAGGTCCCCGACAATGCCATAAATTTTTTTACGCTATTCCAGAGAGAACATATACTCATCTGGTTCTCGATTTCTTTAGGGTCAGCGGTCTGATGGACCTTGTCTGACTTCGTCAGGCATTTGGAGGATAGGCCACAACAACAACAACAACAGTTTTAGAGAAAATTTAATATGAAATGCCTGTTTATAATTTAATGAGCAGGATATATTGCGCAATATTTCCTAAATAAAGTTTTAAATAATGACAAAAATTTCGAAAATTGTTTGACTAAAACTAAATTGATCTTTAATCATCTTTTAATATACAAAATATGTATTTAAAGCTAAAAACAATTAATAAGAATGAGACGTGACTTTGATTAATCAATTCAAAATCTTTACATTTTAATAACGCTATTCAAATCTTGTCTGACTTCAACTGTTGCGTTAATTTAAATTCAACTGAGATCAACTTAAAGACATCATTGGACAAAATTCTTACCTCATTTATTCCGTCCCTCCAATGCTATATAAGTCTTTTTAAAATTGAGAAGATGCTTAAAGTATGAAGAAATTTATATAGGATTTTATCTTACATATTATATTAGTTCATATAGATGACCATAGAAAAACAGAGAAGGGACACACAATGTTTGACTAATTAAAAAAATTATGCTTGCATTCCATAAAAATACGAACAATACAATATCGGTAATGTTTGCCAGATTAGTAATAGCCTAAAAATCTGAGAGCTATTTTTCTTTGAAAGCTATTTCTTGACTGCTTAAAATAGGTGTATTATCTTAATCTGTATGTTTACAATGAAATGAAAGGAATTACGTGCGTTGAGATCATTAAAAGAACTGAACATCCTTGATACGGAATCCAGTTGAAAACTCTGAATGAAACTGAATCAGAAGATATTAAGAGAGTTTATTCAGTGCAAAGGTTACACGATTTGTCACACAGAAGAAAGAGGGTGCAAAGAATTCAGTTTTCGGACCACAAAAGAACTTTTTTCTTATAATTAATTTTGACAATTTGACATAATTCTAAGACGAAGAACACTTCTTAGACAAGAAGAAAAAATTTTATAATTTTAAAACTACCTTAAGCAAATATTTTGAACGTCTAAAACAGGGCAACAGTTTGAACATAGTTTTAAGGAACAGATTATATTATTTCGGATAAATCAGACTGACGTTTCAATAATTAAGCTAATATTGCTTTAAAGTGGCGAAAATTAACCGAAAAAACAAGTTAAATATTAAGATATTAAATAAGTCGATTCCATTGATTGATATCGAAATAAACAAACTGAAATTCGACAATCAGTGAAATTTATTATTATTTTTAACCGTTAAGTTAGAGTTGTTGTTGTTGTTACATATGGCTTTATTGGAAATATTAATTCATATACAATGCTCAGCTTTAAGCGGAAAAGGAGTAAAAAGGAACAAAATTACATTAACAAAGAAAGAAAACACATGACAAACGTATATTAACACGAAAGGAACACAAAGATAAAAATAAAGTAAAAAAAATTATATATATTCAGGGAAGAATGAGGAGTAGTCTTTACAGAGAGTTCATGTGATCTCTGGCATCTCAGTAAAGTTTACACAGATCACCCCGCTCTTGGGATTGTTTGTCCAGTAAAGGACATACAAGCAAGTGGTCTGAGTTCATGGTTCCTGAATTGCAGATTTGGCATTTACTAGATGGAAGGATACCTATTCTGTTGAGATGCTCTGCCAAGCAGTCATGGCCTGTTGAGAGTCTGAAGTTTGCCACAGCCTTCTTACGAGGACTGTGACAAAATTTCTTCCAACTGTTTTGGATGTTAGCCCAGGGTTTTCCGGTGGATTTTATTGCTTGGTTACGCTTTAGGTCGGTCATAATTTTCTCGAAAAATTGTTTTTCAAGGGAGTCTGGTGGAATTGGTTTATTACATTGGGGTTCGAGTGTTCCTTTCTTGGCTANGCACTCACTAGATGGAAGGATACCTATTCTGTTGAGATGCTCTGCCAAGCAGTCATGGCCTGTTGAGAGTCTGAAGTTTGCCACAGCCTTCTTACGAGGACTGTGACAAAATTTCTTCCAACTGTTTTGGATGTTAGCCTAGGGTTTTCCGGTGAATTTTATTGCTTGGTTGTGCTTTAGTTCGGTCATTAGTTTCTCGAAAAATTGTTTTTTAAGGGAGTCTGGTGGAATTGGTTTATTACATCGAGTGTCCCTTTCTTGGCTAGTTAGAACTAAAATGAAGCAAAAGGAAATACGTATATTTTTCTATTAAAATTCTTAAGAAATGTTAATTGATACTCAATTAAAAGTTAATTTTTTAATTGAAAGATTTTGTGGAAAGCTGAAAATAGTTTTTAAACATTTTGTTTCATATCTAATTGAAGATATTCAATATTTGTTATCATCTTCATATCAGTTATGTTCGCCATTATCACCACAAAAATTGAAGAAAAAAATCCGAGCTTTTTTTAGGTTTAAATTAATACTAAAGATTACAAATAAAAGTTTAATTATGTTTTTGTTTCAATTCGCAATTGTTGCTTGGTTTCAATCCTTAATTCTTATTTTGTTTCGATTAAATTTGATATGTTTACTTATGTGTTCACGTTCTGTATATTAGATTATTCCGTTTATTAATTCAAAATATTAGTTGTGCAAGATAATTTCACTATGAGCTTCTCCAAAAATTGAGAAATTAAACAATGAGCAAATTGAAAAATGAACAGTACTTTAAAATAAATTTGTTATTCTTCTAATAAATTCAAATTAAATATGCTTTAAGTGCTCTATAATGTATATAGATGATTCTTTTTGAGTTTATAAATGTCCCAACGATCTTTTTTGTTTTGCCTGAAATATTTGTGTGATGATTACATAAAATTGCGTCAAAGAAAATTCTTAAAAATGATAATAAAAAAATATGTTCCTTTAAATAAAACCTTTTATTCTTTCTCATACAAATGTACATTTTCACTGACATAAACACTTTTCATAACTTGGTAGACATTTTTCCTCTATTAGCCAAACGTGGTATGAAAAAGGTTAGGATTCCGCAAAAAATAGACATGGCAGCCAGAGTATAAAAAACACCATCGTATGATCCACCGCTACCTCTGAAATAGCCTGAAAAATCAGTAAAAAATGTAGCAAGCATTTAAAAAGTTATATTACGCCCACAAAAGAAACTTATCACTGATAGAAAGTTGTCAAACTCAGGGTTTTTACCAATCTTTTCGGGAATAAAGATTAAAAAAACGTGGGCATTTATTATAATTTTAAGCATTTGCATTCTTTTTTTGAAGAAAATAAATATAATTTTTATAATTCCGCCACCAGATTATTCTTTTTTTGTTCTTAAGAGAGAAAAACGTGTTGGTTGCTCATACGAGTCCTCGCAGATTTACATTACATAAAAGCGTGCAGTTTATTAGTTGTTTTAGACCTATTGTTATATTTAAAAATATAAGTTTAACTGTGATCCATGTTATTGCTACCTTAAAAAAATTGCGGTGTAAATATGCTGCAATCTGAATACATGTGCTAAATTGGGCCATAGTTATGGGGTAATTAAATTTAAGACGTACAATACTGCTGTTCTGAGCCGTGATGGCTCAGGGGATAGATCATTCGCCTTCCAATGAGGTGAACCGGGTTCGAATCCCCAGCAATGGCTGGTCGAAATTAATCCACATCCGGCTTGTTCCGACGACCACAGTGCCGATGTGAAATATCCTCAGTGGCAGGCGGATCATGGGTTAGAGTCCCTTTTTCATCAGGTTAACCGAGGGAAGTTCTCTTGGTCTTCCTCTCCATGTAACGTAAATGTGGGTTATTTCCATCAAGAAGTCCTCCACAAAGGCAAATTTCTCCCAATAATTGATCCAGGAGTTCTATTGTCTTCTTGAATTGGGTTCAAAATTACAAGGCTACGGAGTTGAACATTAGTAGTCGTAAACCCCGTGGGTCTGCTGTTCAATGACGGTTATAAAATTATAAAATAAAATAATGTGGCTCAATAGAGTGTGCTACGATGGTAGGTACAATGATGATTGTCATCGCAAAAAAATATTAAAGGTTGTAGCAAATTTGAAGAATTAAATGAGTGCAACAGTCTGCAAAATTTGTAACAATGTATTTTGCACATTCTCAGTTTTATGATATTTTGGATTATTGGTATTTTTCATAAAAAACAATTGATTTTTTTTTACCGAGTTTTTAATAATTATTTTAGACATTTACAATCATATGATTTGGAAGACGTGGAGAAAACATTACGATGTGTTAAATTTTGTATATGTTCAGGCATATTTTACCTTAACGGTAACATATGCCTGAAAAAAAGTTATATACATTATATACAAAAGTTACATTATATTCAAAAAAATTGAATATAAAAAAGACATGGTAAATTAACTATATTTAAATGTGTAAATAACTTACCAATCATTGGAGCAGTCGTTAAATTTAATGGCGCATATAAAAGGCCTCTACAGACCATAGCCATTGTCTTTTTACTTGTTTCAATGTACTCCTGAACCAAGGCGATTTGCAGAATCATAATGGATCCAGAAAATATCGGAAATAAGAACTCAACAAACATCAGTAGGATGTAATTATTTGAAAACAGCATGCCAGTCAACGTTAATGCCTGCCCAATGAAACAAATGGTGGTCAGATTGGGACTTTTCAAAATTTTCTTGTCAATCACAAATCCTGACGCAATGCGTGCAACTAAATCTGCTATTGGTAGTAACATGACGTAATATATTTCTAGATTTACTGGAACGTCTTTGTCTCTAACAAAATCTAAAATTATAGTCCATAAAGTTGTCATTGCAAAGGCACTGCCAGCATTGGTAATAAGCATAGTTATAAATACCGGGTCCACGAAGATCTTGAAATTCTTGAAAGTAAAATTATTCTTTTTTGCAATTTTCCCAGAATTCTCGTCTGGATTTGGAACACCATTTAATTCAGTTAATTTTAGTTTCTTTGGCTCATATAATGTAAAAACTGAACTTTTCTTTGTTACATCGATCTGTCTTTCATCTATTTCACTTTCAACAAAATTTATTGTCGATGACGGAGGCTTTATATTTTCCAATTGTTTGATATTTTTCTTTTCGACATTAATGTTCTTTTTTTTGTCTCTTGGATTTTGAAGTAGTAAGCTGGCGGGTAAAGAGTGCGCCATAATGGCAGAAAATATAAGAAAACAGCCAGAAATGCTATAATTATCTATAAAGAATTTCATTAACTGCGGAAATATAATTCCGCCAACACATGCTCCGGCAAATGATATACCATTCATTTTATTACGATTTTTAGAGAAATATGTGTTTATAATCAATGGCAAGAATTGAGTACTAACTGAGAAGCTGATTCCTAAAAGTAAAAAAATGGATACATTTTAAAATTATATGAAATTGAGATTAAAAATATTTATACATTTTTTTAAAAGCTTATGAAAATTTTTATTACTTTAGTCATTTAATATTACTATTCATTTTTAAAAATTTTTCATTTTGGCAATTATATATATCAAAATGAAAATTTTTGAATATATTATATACTTTACCAAGTAGGATGCCGTAACAAAGTATTACGATCAAAATATCTTCTGTAAAGAAACAGATTCCAATGCTTATCGTTCCCAGCAAATTTCCTAGGATAATCAACGATTTCATTCCAAATATTTGTTCAAGATATCCAATAAATGGACCTGAAATTAAAATAATTATTAACCCATTTTCCGTTCAATATCTCACCTAATAAAAGATCTTTCAGTTAATTACTGGAACTTAGTTTCTCAATCTCTTCCGCTGACTGCGAAGTAGCATTTTACTGCCTTAACTGGTTCATATCATATATCTTTCGTGGTTTTGATTTTATTTGTTTCAATAAATATCCTCCAAATGTTTAAAGAATTACCGATTCTGTCGTTTTAACCTGTCTCAATAGAAAAGTCTTACTCAATAACGGGAAATTCAATACTCCTTTTTAATTTAATATAGTTCATTTTACGAACAACTCTACATTTTGTAAGGCAGGCATACATAAATCATTCGATTGTCTGCAATAAAATAAAGAACTATTAATCCTATCTTGGTTCAAATAGCAAAAAAGATTTAGAAAATGCTGGAAATCTCATTAAAATAGTAGTTTTTAATATTAATCTGCCTGTGTGTTTGTCATACCCGATCATGCTAAGACAAATAGGCGAGAGTGGGCTAAGGTTGTGGGGTGAAACCCAGATACCTCGATTGTGTCGAAACCGATTCATTTTTTTAGCGGACAAACTCTGAATTATCCTTTACTTGTTAAAATGAAAGATTTACCACATTCAAGTGTTGTTGATTAATTTACGGGGTCTGTGTAAATAAATTTGTCTTACTTTGCCAACTCTCTATTCTTTTGCTTTTAAACTAGTCATATTTATTGGTCATTACAGTTTCAAAAATTATTTTTAGTTCAGATCATTATGCGTTTACTAAAAATTCACATCTTAACAAATAATAAGGATTTGATAGCGCTTGCTCAGTTACCTTTCGATAACTTCTGCTCTTGGGTTAAGACCGGGTTCTACCTAGTTTCGCTCCCCACCCCCTTAATGTGATTCTATGCTGAGCCCACAAAAGCTGCAGTGCAGCAAAGGAAGAAGATAACTACATGCCAAGGCTGAACACAAGTTTTAAGTTTCTCATGTAAAAAGCATTATTTTCATATTTTATAGAACCGTTTATACAGGATTATAGCTTTTATACAGATATAAATTCTCTGTAGCTATATATTTTTTTTAAACTAATCAATAAATACTATATTTTTCGTAAGAAATTTTGGTCGAGCTGTCCCGGGTCCCGTGACAATTGTACCTTTCATCTTGAGACTGCTTGGACTACATCACATGTAAATTACAAGCATAATTTTCTTAAATTGTCATATAAAATAGAAATGTCTGCTAATTTTTCACTTAAATTCTAGTATTTAATATTTTCGCATAGAATATTACATGTGTACCGTGTCTTATACTACTAGTGAAGTAATTTGACTTTTTCTAAAAAAATAATCATTTGTAAAAAAATTAGCACACCAATAACTTTTCAAGAATGATATATTGTACACAATTAAGCAATAAGTATCTTGATTAAATCTGACAGTTTTTAGGTCAAACAATTTAGTTCCAACAGGCCATCGAAACTTAACTACCCGGTTTTACCCCCTATATATGTTTTTATTGGCTATTCAATCTACAAATTCATTTAGAGTAAGAATGTTCCAGAAAAGAAATATTTAAATGAATGCATGCATCACGAATAAATCAGACTGTGTCTCGTGGGTTCTCCAGATCAGCATTTTGCTTCTTCAGTTTAGCATTTCACCTTTTGTTTTGAAGAAGTAGCTATGATTTACTCCAACTTTTACTTGTCAACAAGATTATTTTAGCATCTACGTCAAGCCTAAAGGAAGTCGTTTTCAGGAAAATGAGGTGAGAATTCACATCATTCGTGCATCACAATGGCACATTATTTTATTTAAGCTTGAGTTGAAAAATGAATTTTATTTTTTTACTAAAGACCTCCAATTCCAAACTTAGAATACAGTTAGTATTATATATCAACCCTTAAGTACATAGTAACTCAACAGTGACGTAGCTAGTGGGTGGTAAGAGAGACATCTGGCGCCAAATGTATGAAAAAATAATTGAAGAGGAATTCCCAGCATAAAATTCTTTTCTCTTTAAATATCCTCAGTTTCACTTCCTAATTACGGGTTCCATAACCTTTCAAATATTTACACAATTTAACTAAAATACAATATGGCAGTTTGCTTTGTATGAAGTTTTCTTTTTAAAATTATGATGAAATACGTCTTTTGGAAAATTTTTTTTATCAGAAACAATAAACGGAATCAAGAAAATCTAAGTGTAATCGAAGCTATATTAGTAACATATGCTGTTAGTTTTAAATAGAATCGGAGGAAAATATATGAAGTTGTGGAGGTACATTAAGGTCTGGTTTCTTAGGATAAGCGCCTTATCTGGGCGTCAGCGGGACGTCAACATCCCGCTGACGCCAATAAAATACTGTTTTGTTAGCTGAAGGACTGGTTTCTTAGAACTAGCGCCTTATCTGGGCGTCAGCGGAAAGTTGACGTAGATGTATTTGTTTTTATATATTGNTGTTAGCTCAGCGTGAGCAGTCGGTCCAACACAGACATTATCTCACATTGCGCAAGCGTTAATAACGTAAACAAATATTTATTTTGAATTTGTATTGATTTTGTTATTGTCGACTAGTGCTTTAGAGAGAGTTCAAGATGAGCGTTTGCAGTTCAAGATGAGCGTTCGATGACGTATACTATCAAACTCACAAATGGACCAATCAGAGGTTAGCGCTGATTTCCAGCTGACGGCGTCCTGTCCTAAGAAACCAGGCCTTTAACTTAAAAAACATAGCGTAACGTTGAAAATTATTATTCAATGTAAAATCAAAAAGGAAAAAAAAACAATTTAAACTGTGCTGGATTTAAATTAGGACATTATACAAAATATAAAATCGTTCCGGAAAAGCCTCCTTTCAGACCTACTCAATATTGCGCACAAGCTGAGTTAATACTCGGGCGTCGACAAAAAATGTCACTTAACATCTGTTACGATAGAATGATTTAACAAATAAAAATGTGTTCTTTATCTTACCACAAACTCCTCTCACCATGAAGACCAAGGTGTATGGAAGAGATGCCATCTTCCGATCCACATTGTAATAGACTATTGATTCCACAAAGAAGATAGAAGAAAGTCTACCTACTGCCCCATACAAGAGGTTTATAACGAAGCATGCTATGAGGATTTTACATTGTTGAACAGTTTTTGCTCTCATGTAGAACAATGTTTATCTAAAATTAAAGAAAAAAAAACGAGAGAACTAAAAAATCGATTTCTAAATTTAATTAGGATGCACTTGAGAATTAAGGAATTTTCAAACCTTCGTATTAACTTTTTTAAACTAACAGCGTTTTTAAAAAAACAATAATTTAATAAAAATGTGGCGTAACTACCACTACAAATGTTAAATAACAAATCACTAGTATATAACACATGCTATCATGATTCTATCATGAGGTACCTCTTGATAGATGAAGGTTGACATAGTCGATAATTAAATCTCCCACATTGGTGACCCGGACGTGATAAGAAATTGTCAATATTGATGGATGAATCCACATTAAACAGTTGATTTGCTTAAAAAAATATACTGCTCAAAGAAAAAAAGAAATCCGGTGAAGTAAATAAAGTCTCCCGGTTAATAAATAATAATGAGCGAAATGCTATAAAAAAATAATAATAGCGAAAAGCTATTAAAAAAAATAACGAGCGAAATGCTTGGAAGAAAAAAATAATATAATGAGCAAAATTAACTAAATATAATACAGCATGAATCAACTTGTGGTAATCGTTCATCGAATTCTATCACAGATAAAATTCTGGAAGGGGAGTAATGTGGCGTAACTACCACTACAAATGTTAAATAACAAATCACTAGTATATAAGACATGTTAACTTGATTTTATCATGAGGTACCTTTTGATAGATGAAGGTAATAAATAACCATTGATTCAAACTAGGGCTAGGTCAATCATTGATGTATCATTGGACCAAGGTTAACTNTTTCAAACCTTTGTATTAACTTTTTTAAACTAACAGCGTTTTTAAAAAAACAATCATTTAATAAAAATGTGGCGTAAGTACCACTACAAATGTTAAATAACAAATCACTAGTATATAAGACATGTTAACTTGATTCTATCATGAGGTTCCTTTTGATAGATGAAGGTTGACATAGTCGATAATTAAATCTCCCACATTGGTGACCCGGACGTGATAAGAAATTGTCAATATTGATGGATGAATCCACATTAAACAGTTGATTTGCTTAAAAAAAATATACTGCTCAAAGAAAAAAAAGAAATCCGGTGAAGTAAATAAAGTCTCCCGGTTAATAAATAATAATGAGCGAAATGCTAGAAAAAAAAATAATAGCGAAAAGCTATAAAAAAAAAAATAACGAGCGAAATGCTTGGAAGAAAAAAATAAATAAAAATATAATGAGCAAAATTAACTAAATATATTACAGCATGAATCAACTTGTGGTAATCGTTCATCGAATTCTATCACAGATAAAATTCTGGAAGCGTAACTACCACTACAAATGTTAAATAACAAATCACTAGTATATAAGACATGTTAACTTAATTCTCTCATGAGGTACCTTTTGATAGATGAAGGTAATAAATAACCATTGATTCAAACTAGGGCTAGGTTAACTAGAAAGTTACGATTGGATATAACTTCAAAAAAAACGAAAAGCTCCAATAAAAATTTTATTTTCAAAATCAATACATTACTTTAATTTTCAAGACAGTTGCCGTAGCTGTCAAGGCGTAGCTATATTTTACTGCCTAAGATTTGAACCATGACGTAACTTCTTGTTAAAGTTCTTCGATGTTTGCTGACCATCCAAAAATGTATTCTTCAGAAATTCACCAAGTAATAAGTTACATGGCTAAGACATAGAAATAGGAAAAATCGTCTTTTTGCTACACAATAAGTACCTTGATAACTGAGGCTACTACATTGAAAAATAGAATAATGTACCGTGACTATGTAAATAAAGTTTTGAGTTGATATTTTTTGTTTTTATTTAGTCAGGTTAAAACACGACATTTAACATGGTGTCATGATGAAATTACCAAATTTTACCAAAACCATATTTTATTGTTAACCGGTGAAAACTACAGAGCTTTTTGGTGTTCCCATAGAGCCAGAAACACCGTAAATTTGACCAAATTGTGATAGTTTTGACCATACTTCTTTATCTGGATAAAAAAAAATTTAAAAAAAAACGTTTTTTTAACAGCGTAAACAAAGCAAAGCATTTCATACAATGTTAATTTATCAAAGAGCATGACATACAGCTGTACACATATCATTTCGTGCAATATTATTATATCAAAATAGTATTAAGTACAGTTTTATTGGAACAAACAGCCTTACTTATAATATTATTGAATTGCATTTCTTTACATACCTTTTCATCGAACCAAATATATTCCTAATTTTATGTTCAATTGCGTAGTGGAGCACTTCCTTAGAATAGTAAGCAAACAATGTTACTAACTTATCATATTCATATATCCTCTAAGTATGTTATATGATATATCGATAGTTAAAAACAAAAAAAAAGCACTAAACGTAAAAGTTCAATTTAATCGTAACTGTTTCCTATGTAGTACATTATTAGAATGCGACAAGAAAAGTTTTCTTTATCATAAAAATAAAGTGTGTTTTTAAATCTAAAATAAAAAACACTCCACATCCTAATCGATGTTAGATAAATTTACAAGAGGGAATTCTTATTTTTTCAACATCAAACAATGATAGAAGATACATATTCAGTTGCGTTTCACAGTCAAACCTTGGCGTTCTTTTGTCACCCCATTATTTACTTTTTATTTATAGAATGTCATAGAGAGATCGAGAAAAAATGTCATGAAAGAATATATTTATACAATCTAAATATCGATGCTTTTGAAACAAAAATTTTATAACTCACTTGATATTATACATGATATATATACTCCAAATTGCGCAATTGAAGAAAAGATCGTTTCTGATTTTTTGCAACTATTCAGATTGAACAGCTCAGTTTTTCTTTCCATTTTTTTAGTGTACTATTTAGTTTCTTGAACAAATTTGTTTTCTTTCTCATTATAAATTTATTTTAATCATTTTTATATTATAACACATTCTTTTCTCAAGTACTATTTGATTTAGATTATCTGAAGTTGTTGGAATCGGACTTATTTTGGATAATCAAAATATTTATAATATTGAGGTAAAATTGTTCTCTACTCTATTTTTATCAATTATTTTTAGATAACGGTCTTTATAGTATTTAAATTTAATTTAAAAAAGACCATTTAATAAATGCAGAATCTACTTCTGAATCTTTAGTTGATTTCATCGATTTTTGACGACGATGATTTACTTTCCATTGTAAGTTTTTTAAAACTTTCTTTAAATTCCATTACATAATGGTATTATATTTTTCTTGAACGGATAACATAACATGCTTTCTTTTAAAGATAGTGAAAGCTTTAATGATTTATCTAAACTACGCTAGTAATAATAAACAGACAGCTGAAACAGCAAAAATTACAACTTTCAAGTTTCATCCCCCCCCCCTGCAAAAAAAAGAAAAACCTCCAACTAATTTTAACAACTAACAAAACGAATCAGTAACATTACCATTACTGTTTTACTATCATGAGAATAGAAATAAACGTAAGAGGCATAAATTTCTTTAAAAAAAATCTTACTTGAATTCTGTTTTAGTTTAATGGTAATGTTAGATTACTGAAATTTTCGGTGTTTATGACTCATTATCCTAAATAAGGCTGACCGTTTTTAAAAAAGTTTGTTTTTGCAGCAAATGTACGTGACAGGACATAAATTTTTTCCTCCAAAGATCCTGTTTTATTTCAAATATTTTTCAAAAGATCAAGGAATACAAAGCAAGGAAAAAAACCGGAAAATTCTATCAAAATTTTTGCGAAATTTTATTCGCGATGGCGACGCTTGAATAAGCCCTCTAGCGGAGAGGACATTTTAAGGCTTTTATTTATTAAGTTTTCAATTAGTTCTATCAGAACCATTGGTAGATTAAGAGTTTTTTTTTTCAGCAGCAAATAAGAAGCAAAATTTCCCTAAGAAAAAGGCACAAGAACTTGAAAAAACAACCCACAAAATCATTCGGAAACAGAACGCGCCCAACATTTGAAGAACAATTTCTCAATAATTTTTTTCTTTTATCAGGCTTGCTACTGATAACTTCCGATTTCGTGATCGCACCCTGTTCAAGATGTGTGTATTAAGGTAAAATACATATTTTTGTCTTCAATTCATTATAAACTAGTGGGCTGCGCCCTCTGCTCGCTAACGCTCGCCAACCCCCGAAAAAAGCTACGCAATCTTATATGGTTTGCTTCGCAAACCAAGCTCGCTTCGCTCGCTACTAACTTAGATACATTGCAAATGCACAAAATTCTAAGAATTCAAAAGAGTCATTCAAATCCATATAAAAACTTTTTTAAAAAAAATTACATCTTTTTAGTAAATACTAAGTCATTAAAATAAATTTGAATTCAAATAAATGACATGCAATTCGTTAAACCTATTAGAAATGTGCTATAGTATAATTCGTGATATAAATCAAAAATCGTCAAATAAATTCGTAATATATAAATTCGTGAAAAAAAGCGCTTTCGATAAAATACTAAAATAAAGATCTATCGACAAAGACTACTCATTTCTGCCTAGCTTAATATTATGAGATTGCCGCAGCTGATGCTCTCTGGTTACTTCAATTTCCGTTTTTAAAAGCGCTATATGTTGAGCCACGTCACCTAGATTTGTCATGTGACATTTTTTGCGGCAATCATTGGTCGATTTTCTAGCGTTGCCATTCGGCGAGTTGTAATGAGGTTTTTTTTGTAGCTTTGTAAGAGAAATAATAACGGAAACAAAACAAAGCAATCGTTGCCACCGACGGAAAAGAAATACAGTCAAAATTTGGGAGCCACGTAAGAGAATTATATATATTAGACCAGAAGCACATCATTAAAAGGCNCGGTAAAATACATATTTTTGTCTTCAATTCATTATAAATTAATGGGAAATTATTTAAGTCGTCATTGCTTTCTTCATTCCAATGAATAAATGTGATTTCAACGTGAAGAACTGTAATAGTTATAGAATATTCTTCTTTTTATAGAATAGAATATATTTCTGTATCTATATCATTCGGAAAACAACAACAAAGAATCATTCGAATTATTTATCATTTGTGTTAATTATTAATAATTTTTTATCATTTTCTTGGTAAGTATTTCTTTTTAATTTTGAATAACTAATATCAACTGGAATTCAGCTATTCTGTTTTGAAGTTACATTTTGAAATTCATATCGAGATCTTACAATTATAAAATTGTATTGCGTGATTTGTAATCTGTAAGTAATGAAGGGATAATCTATGCATATATAATTTGAGAACAATACTTTTAAACTCCGGATTTATAAAGCGAATTCTCCGGATTTACAAGGGGTATAAGTGTTATGATTTTTGTAATAAAAAATTTATTTGCAAATAATTTTTCTTCTAATTTGATGATAGTCCTCTAAAGAATGGTTTTCTATGTGTGATTCAAAACTTTTAGACTAAAAAGAAGAAAACAAATATTAAATTTTAATATGAGGAATTTTTTGGCTTTTTTTTTTAAATTTTTTTTTATCGCAAACATGTTTTATTTTACGTTTATTTGTGTATAAATAATGATTTTTTCTTCTTGATACTTTAAATTTTTTGATAAAAATTATTGTCAAGAAACTTTTTTTTTGCAAAATTAAATGATATAACATTGTGTGTCTGCGTATACTTCTTGCATATTTTAATGTTTGAAGTACTATGATTCAGAAAAGTATGGAATGCAAAGTTTAAATAGACCTTTCATACAAGATCATTAAATTTAGTAGAGCGATTTTACGAGCTTTCGGTTTCAACTCTAATAAGAAAATAAGATATATATTTTTTTCTATTTATTTACGATTATTTTTTCGATGTGTTTGGTATGTTCCTTCTCAAAAAAATAGAGATTCAATTTTGTTTTCGCTTGCATAAGAAAGAATATCAAAGATTTATATTTTTCTTTTTTTAAATAAGCCACAATAAAGATGGAACGTTCCCATGCTACACTGAAGAAATTTCCAGTTCAAATGATGATCATGTTTTTCTTCTAGCAGTCACTCGTCTCAAATAACAACACTTCCACAGGTCGTTGCGTTCACGAATATTGAATGAAAATTGCATAACGATATTTACGGAAACTCCACCATCAGTCTCAAACTCAACCGTCGTATTCCGAAGACTATTTTTAAAGGCAATTCTCACTGCATGCTAAAATATCACGGATACAAATTCATAGATGTGAACGAAAACTTGATTCGCAATCGCAACGCTCGAATACGCCATCTGGGGAGATTTTTTTTTTTTTTTTTTTTTTTTTTTTTTTTTTTTTTTTTTNTTACTTGTCAAAAATATTTTTTAAGACTTCAATGACGTTTTTTTCTTTTTTTTAGACGTTTTTTTTATTTTTAGTTTAATATTAATTTGTTCTATATAGTTTCTTAACTTAAAAGTTTCTAATTTATTTGAAAATTAAGACAACTAACACACTTCCTTTTCCTATGACTTTCCACATGCTAATGGTAAAAATACGCGAAGTGCTGCCATAGGTAGAGAGTTCTGCTCTCCGCCACCTGTAGCCCATTTCGATCGCCAATTGACGATTTTTTTTTGTGGGTAAATGGGAACGCTTCCTATTATATACATCACAACCCAACGCGGAAAAAAAACCCGGTTAAAGAGACTTGCAGCGTCATCTGTCAGAAAACTTTCAAACTAAAATTACGAACTTCGGGAAAAATTTAATACATTGCCTTATGTGACCAGATTTCTAAACCAGGATTTGGAAACAAATCAGCGGAGTGTCGTCGAAAATGTTCCTGATTCGACAACACCCGTATCTTTGGAGAAAATATTAATATATATATGTGCAATAAGGATTTTTTAAATGGATAATGTTCTATTTTGTATGTATAATACAATCAATTGTAATTTTTTACAATTATTTGGTGCAAAGCTACCTCAATCAAGCTTGACTTCATTACTAAGCAGTTTTGAAAAAAACATTTATATTCTGCAATTGTTTAAGACAAGTAAAATGAATAAATATCATGGTTATCAAAATTTGTGTATCTTTTGCTCAAATTATTTTTTCACGAGTATGGAGTTTTTATTAGTTAGTCTTAGCATGATGTTTTTTAGATTTTTTGCTTGCATTCTCTGTAAGATAAAATTATTTTGTTTAAAAGAACATCATATCTGATTTTTTTAATATTTCACTGCATATAAAAAAAGACGAGTTGTTTTCAAAAAAATTCGAGAACATTTGAAGACATGCGTTAAGATTTTGAGCACATTTTCCGACCCCAAAGAAATTGCAAGTTCTTAAATACGATTTAAAAAATTCGAGGACTGTTTTCAAGATTGATAAAATCTAGTTTGAAGCAAAAGTTTAAATTATTTAATTTTTGTGCCAATTAATTAGTCATTGCTTTATTTTCTACGATAAGCCAGCCTAAGAAAATATTATTATAAACCAATCTGGATTGTTTTGCTCATTTCTTCCAGAAACAGTGTGGATCTATTTAAACTTACAGGTTGTATAGAACGCTAAAGATTTCATCAGTTTATCAGTGGATGTGGCGAAGTCCATTTCGATTACAACTTGATAAAAAAGAAGATCAATTGATCAGTTATATAAAACGTTTAAAAAATTATCTGTTTTGTAAAAAAAAGTTATCTGACTTATGCTTCGCTCAATAAATCTGCATTGTAATTGCATGACAATTCAATGTACAGCCAGTTACTCAGCTAAGAAAAAAAAACAATCTTAATATATTTAAAACTTATTGTTTGGATAATAAGTTACTGAAAACAGAATTTATTCAATGATTATTTACAATAGCAAAGCCTGATGGAGTAATATTTCTTAGCTCTTTACTCTTCATTTTAAAGATTATTCTGTTTTAAAAAAATAGTTTATTATTTTGTTTTATAAGAAAAGCATCATACTTTGTTGGAATAATATTTCTTAGCTCTATGTTATGCAAGAACATTATTTTGCTGTATAAAAATTGTTTAGTTTTAGATCTTTTTAACAATGCATCCCCCATTGTTGGAAACTTATTTCTAGATCGCTTCAATGCAAACGTAATATTGTTGTGTTGAATAAAAAAAGTTCTGTTTCAGACATTTTAGCAGAACATTATCTATTGTTGCAATAATAATTGAATAATAAGTCCATCTTATGACAGCCAAAAATATAAGATTGCTGTATAAAAATAGTTTTGTTTCAGATAATTTTAAAAAAGCATGATCCATTGTTGCAGTAGTATTGTTAGATATATACCATGCAAGCAGAATATTATTTTATTGTTTAAAAAAAGCTTTGCTTGATTTTATTTTAACAAAACACTTCCATTGCTGGAAAAATACCTTTCTCTTAATGCCTGCAAGCAGAGATTTTTTTTGTATAAAAATAACTGTTTTGAGTCCATTTAAAAAACGCCACCCATTGACTTGTCGGACTTACAGTTAGTAAGATTACAATTTTTAAAATAGTTCTATCACCTCATGTTGATTTCAGAATTACCTCTTTTCTTCAGATAAGGGATAAAATATGCTGAACATCCACAAAACAATGAAACTCCACTGAGAACATAAAATACGTTATCATAAGACCCATTATCTCCTCTGAAATAACCTAGAATAATAATGATTTAAATTAACATAAGCAATTATTTCAAAATAAAAACTCAATAATTACACCTTAATATTGTCATGAGAATGCTTCCTGCTTATGCGAGCATTAGTTTTATTAATTACTTCAATTGTACATAGTGAGTTATAACGGTTGTACGGAAGTATAATGGTAGGTACAGAAGAAGCCGTGATTGTACAGCAATTACTATTTACAATTTAAATTACAATCGTACAATTGCCAGTAATTTGTACGAGTCTTGCAGAAAAAATTAATGTAGAATAAACAGACTGGTGATCAACGATAGCTTTAAAAGCTCCCCATAATCAAATAACTATGAATTGAGTCGCTCAGAAGCCAATGCAGTTAAGTCCAAAACACAAAAATTGAGAAAATTAATGTTTTTTGATACATTAGTTTTTAAAATTCTTGGTTTATTAATTTAATTAGAAAAGTGTATAAAGTCTTTTTTCGAGGTGTAAACTCTGCAAAAAAGCAAGATATGTACAGGATGTGTAAATAAAAACGTAAGTATTTATTGAAATAATGACAGCATCTTAAAATTTTTAGGACTTATACCTTTTGGCAGCTGAAAAAGATAAGAAATACGTATAGTCTACTAGTATAAACGAATTTTTATTTTTCACAATCATCACTAGATACAGTGACTAATACAAAATAAACTGTTGGATTATTTCAAAAATTGTTTTTTACTTCAAAACTAGAGTGGCACTTTTCTTTGTTTTAGGAAATGAAAATAAAATAAATAAATAAAGAATAAAAACTAAAAATACCACATTTTAAAAAAATACTACGAAAAATACCATACCCTTTTTTTGGTGAAAAAAATACTACGGTAGTATTAAAAATACTACTTCTGGCAACCCTGTTACTATGAATTTCTTGTTTTTCAGTGTTACCAACAAATATCGAAAGAAGAAGAATAATTTAATTTTTATTTCAAAGTTTATGTAAAAAAATATTGATAAAAGGTGGACTTATTCACAATGGCTTCTGAAATTATTATACAATATATTCAGAAGCTATTAAAAAAAGGGCTGTCTAACCTAGAAAAAAGTAACCAACGAGAAAATCCTTTAATAACTAACTTATTATTTATTTCATCAAAATTTCCAAAAATCAGAAAATATCAAAAAAGGGACTTAACCGCATTGGCTTCTGAGCGGCTCAATTATGAAAACACGGGAGGGGCACCTAGCTTCTAGGAGCACACTAGCATTGCGGTATTGAGATTCAAGATGCAAAGCACCATTACCAACGGGGTTGTATCTATAGGTAAAATAGAGTTCGGAACAGAGGTGATAATTGGGGTCTAACCAATAGCAAATTAACCAAAATTTACCTACATTAAAAAATATTGAAACTTTTTATGAAATTCAACTAGTTTCAAAGAAATAAAAAAAAAACTTTTGAAATTATTATTTTTTAAAAAATATTTTTATTTAACATTAAAATATAACTAATTGTCTACATCAACAAAATCCTCCTGCATGAAATTATAAATGCTAAGTCATAATATATGCATATAATTTATGAAATTATAAATGCTAAGTATAAAAAATGCAAAATTTAAATATCGAAAGAAACAAATTCAAATTCGCCTTTTTTAAAAAGCGTGTTACATTTTTGCCAACAAATCACCCTCAGGAAATTTCAAGTATTTTGTAGATTGTTACAGAAATTTTGTTAGAGAAATCAAGCACTTGTATCTTGAAGCAAATGAAGATAATTTATAAAATTAGGAAGTCAGGTGAGGAGTAGAAGAAAACAACATGACGAAATATAGTTTTGTTTTCCATTTTTCGAATTTCACACTCATAATACTTAACATATTTTTAATAATTCTAAAGGAAGATTGTAAAGCATTTTGCTTAAAATTAACTAATATATTTTTAGAAAATTCCAAAAGTTAATTTTACTTTATAAAATGTGGGCTGGGATAGAGCTTGGGGGCATAGGTCCAAGGGGTCGTGAGTTTGATCCCCGATGGTCAAAAACTTCCCCCGTGAAGTAAATGGTGACTGATGCAAGTTAAATCAGTAGGATCACAAAGTCATCCATGTCCCAATAACAAATCATACCTCTGTGGTTACTGAATTATAGATCGTTTTCAAGCTCTGGTCAAAATTACGATCTGTGGATGAATAAATGCTTCCACCCTATAAGCGGAGTGTGGCATGTATATGGCTGAAGTCGTATTCTTGGCAATAGATGACGCCACTGAAAAACAAGAAACGCACCCTCTGTCTTAAGTTTGCTTGGTTTTGCGAAGCAAGCCTCTTGGTTGGCAAGTGGCATTAGAAACAACAACTTTATAAAATTCATGATCTTTTGTGGGGCCCTAATATATTTGGTGATTGGACCTACAGCTCCAGTAGCCCCATCCCTCTTAATCATCAAGCGATGTAGAATAATATGACATTTTCCGTCATAGATGGCTCCGCAATTTTCGATCCTTATTACGTGCCCTTACCTCTCCTAAAAGCTTGTCGCAACATTTTTGAGACACTTTGTTAAGTAAAAGACACTTACCTATCATAGGAGAAATTCCTAAACTAATTGGAGCATAGAGAACAAATCTGCAAGTCATAGCCATCGTCTTTTTACCAACTTCCATACATTGGTGAATTAAAACTATTTGCAGAAGGAATATTGCTCCTATGAAGACAGCGATGAAAAACTCTAAGAGCATTAGCAATAAGTAATTGTTCGTAAAAACAAATGCAATAAACAAAAATGTTGTACTCGCAAAGCAAACAAGTGTTGTGTTTGGTTTTGACAAAAAGTTTCTGTCCAGGACAAATCCAGAACCAATGCGTCCCACCAAATCAGACAACGGAAGCAATGCGACGTAATATAGCTCTAAATGTTCACCTACATTTTTATCTCGAACAAAATCAAGAATTATTGTCCAGACAGTTACAGCTAATGCCATGCCCCCACAGTGAATGATGAGTATAATAATGTAAACCGGATCAGCAAATATCATGAAATTTTGCAGACTGAACATATTTTTGTCAGAAAATAATTTCCTTTTGCATCCTAATTCTGAGGTTTTGTCAGTGGAAATATTGTTCAAAGTGTTTTTGGTCTTTATCCACTGTTTTTTATCTTCATCTGATCCGTTAGAAACACAGCTATTTTGATCGTATTCTCTGTTCATTGTATTGAGACTTTTGATGCAGTGCTTTTTATTTTCAGCAACTTCAACTGATGCTTCTAAGGCAAGGTTTTGTCTGATTTGGTTTTGTCCATTTTCAAGCATGTTGATATTGTTTTTATCAATACAATCTTGATCTGTATGCTTAAATTTTGTGCTGTGGTTATTTTTATCATAGTCAATAAAGCTCGTACTCTCGTCTGTAGGTTGTGACTGTTGAATATCTTTTTTAGGATTTTTTATGAGAAGGCTAGCAGGAATAGTGTGAGAAATAATCGCAGACAAAACAAGAAATGATCCTGACAACCCATAGTTATGAATGCACATTTCCATTATAATTGGCAACACAATGGCACCTATGCAAGCTCCAGATAGAGAAATGCCGTTTGCTGTGCTCTCTCGTCCAGGGAAGTATGAGTTCAGAATAGAAGGTAGCATGTGGTGTGCACATCCAAAGCTTAAACCTACAAAAATAAAGAATAAAAGTTTTCAACAAAAATTTGAATTTGGAATTTTTATCATAAAAATTAAAAGCATAACAAAATTGTTTCATTTTTTTGCAAGAAATCTACTAAAATAAATACGAACTCAGAATGGGCTTTGAATAAAGTATATCCAATGCATGCAAAGCCTATGTAGTAGTAACTTCTGATTTAGAGCCTATCATTCTTGATCAAAAACTAAACTAAACTCAGTAGCACGACAACCCATAGAGGGCCAAGGCCTACTGTGCTCATCTTAATTTTCTTGACCTTGGGCTCTGGGGTGCAGGAGCAGATATCCCGGTCAGGTGGTCAGCCAAACGCAGAACCCCCAGTGTTTAGCTTCCAAGCATGCTTGGTATTCATTTATCGATCTAAAGGGATGAAAGGTTGAGTCAACCTTGCCCGGCCCGAGGATCGAATCTGGGACCTGTGGCACGGGAGAGCGAAGCGCTATCACTCAGCCACCAGGCGTCATTTTTGATCTAAATCCTACCGAAATTTTTAGAGATATCTATGCAAGAAGACAACTATGCACATCCTATCAAAAATTGCTAAGTTCGTGTTTTTTTTTCACCCATATTTTTTTCTAGCGTTAGTTATTGCGTTATTTATATTTCTTTCTAGTATTAGTTTTACGTCAAAAAATTATATTTTTTATTTTTTTCCTTCTGATTTTAAGAAATCAGGAATATCAAAATAAATTCTTTACACTGCAAAATTTCAATTTATTACACGGAGAAACAAATCTCGTGTTGCATTTATACAAATACTTGATCTTGGTAAATTCAGGAGTGAGGATTTTAAATCTAATATTAGTTTTGCTTCTAAAGATACAGATCCTTAAAAATGAAATTTTTTTTTGTCAAAACCTTTCAAGTTTAAAAACGCTATGGATAACATAGGATCAAGTAAATGTAACTAACTTATAGGAGAGTTAAGGCGCATCATCAGGACTAAAATTGCATGCCCGGAAATTTCGTCTTCCATGTCTAAGGGCGCTTTCCTATTACAACCTATTCTAAAGCACACGAGGAAACAATTCCATTGTAGGGTGAATTCCAATATCACGTAGGGAAACAATTCCATTATCACCTTAGTGACGTAAGATAATATCTATGCAATTTAATATTAAAAATAAAAACCAATCCCAGTATACATGAAAGAGTCATTGTTCTTTACCAAACCATTAAATTAATACCAACTGGAAGACAGCTGTAAAATAAATTGAATTTTTCTATTTCAAATAACATGACGCACACGGATAGCTGGTTAAAAATAAATAAAAAGCTTCCAGGCACGAGTTCATATGCAATTTCAATCCTGATGATGTTCTCTATCTCCCCTAGAAGTTTATCACAACATTTGCGTGATCCCTGTTACGTATAACCTTTTTTTTTAACTTTTTGAACTTGTACATTTGACAAGAAAAAAAGTCTAAAAATGTCATTAAAAATAACTGTAACTTGGTGAAAGAACGGCTAATTCAATTTAAAAATAACTGTAACTTGGTGAAAGAAGCTGATTGCTGATTTGAAATCAGCGATACCGAAGTATCTAAGATCTAATTAACAAAAAGCAAAAAAAAAAANAAAAAAAAAAAAAAAAAAAAAAAAAAAAAAAAAAAAAAAAAAAAAAAAAACAAGTTCCCCAGTGTTGTTTAAGAGCTGGTGATAAACTTTCATTTCAAGCATGGCATGTTGACAAAATATTTTTTCAAAGAGCTATTTTCACGTTAGAATAAAAAAAATGTATAGTTTCAATAAATGAAAAGCTTACCCAGAACGATTCCCCACCAGATTGTTACAGTTAGTATATCTTCAGCAAAGAAGCAGGAACCAATGCTTACTGTTGCCACTGCACAACCCATAACAATTATTTTTCGCATTCCAAATATTTGCTCGAGATATCCCACTACAGGACCTAAAGGTAAAAGAATTGGAATAATTTGTGAAAAACACACCTCCTTAGAGTTATTTATCTAAATATTATAACCTAGTTAATTATTTTAAGTAAAATAAATATTTATAATCAATTTATTTAATAAATTTCCAGTACTATAAAACCATATATCCATATACCATACTTTATAAAATACATGATGCTTGTTTCCAAATGGTAAAAGTCTGTTGAGATAGCAGATTATTTTTTTTCTTGCAATTCTTGTTGTAAAAGCTTGTTTTGTTACTGTAAAAAACCAATCTGCTTACAGATTTTCTTTCCTTTTGTATAGTAAAAAACTGTTAAAGCTGCAGATCTATCTAAGTTTCACGGTTTTGCACAATCAACCCAGCTACCGGTTTAAAACCATAAATTTTACAGAATTTTTTTTATACAGTGTATAAATAAGAGGAAAAAAAATTGGAATTTTTAAATTCAAAAGCTGATTACTTTAGATAATTTCTGTTTTTAAATTAATACATCAAGTAATACTTTCCTACCTAATATTAGTTTTGGAATTTTTAAATTCAAAAGCTGATTACTTTAGATAATTTCTGTTTTTAAATTAATATTTCAAGAGATACTTTCCTACCTGAGAGATGTCTCAGCATGTAAGTAAGGACAAAAGGGAAAGATGCTTGTTTACGGTTCACATTGTAACGAGTGATGGATTCCACAAAGAATATTGATGAGAGTCTGGCAGCACCAGCAATAAAGAAATTAATAGCAAAACACCCGAGCAATATGCCATAACTATTAGATGTCTTCATTCTAGAAAAAAAGTGTCACCTGTAATAAAAAATTTCAAAAAATTACACACGAGCAAATTATAGCAGAACTATATAGCGTGGCATAAAAACAATGAACATAGTCTGTGACATAAATTTTCTTATGCCTGTGTATTACTATTACATACTATAAGATTAATTATTTAGTTTATAGTGCAAATAAACAGGCTGAAATTAAAATTTCTAATTCAATAATTTTAATTCTATGTAAATATGTGGAAACAATGTGAATAACAATAGCAAATTCCTTGTTTTTCTTAATTATGAATTTTTACATGATTAAGCTATGGTGATTATCCATGCTGAGGTGATTATCAGTGTATTGAATTTCAGTGTATTGGGGAGGCATATTGGGGTGATTTTATCTTATAACTGTCATTGAACAGTCGACCAGTTAGGGATTACCACTACAATTGTTCCACTCCGTAGCCTTGTAATCAAAGTAACAACCCTTGTAACAAAATCAAAGTTTTCGAAATTTTATTTTGCTTCACAGGCAAAAGCTCTCTCTATAGCAAGATTTAAAATTAAGTTTTAAATCTTACTACAAAAGATTTGCTGAATAATTAAAAAAAAATAGCTTGTCTATTTATGTAAATTACTTGAATTTTCAACGAACAAAACTTGTTATTTTAAGAAATAAGTAAAATATAGGATGATGCCCGTAGTTAAATTGAATTAGCCGTTTAAGTTTCAATATATTTTATCGTTTTGTTATGCACTAATAGACAGTTTTCGAAGAATAATTAAGTTCATAAGTTGACTAGTAATGAAAAACTTTTGTCTTTTCTTCGTAAGTTTTACTTTATATGTACTAAAACTAATTCGGGATTAGGTATTTACACTGAAACAGTTAAAAATATTAGATTCCATTTAAATTTTATTGTTGGTATAAATAGTATTCTTAAATGAAAAAATAAACTGTTATCAATTTTTGTTTTTCAGTAAATAAAAAAATAATTAAAAAATATTTATAACAAGAGTTCATAAACTACTTTAATTTAGTTAACAATGCACGATTTCCTTCTAAGCAAAGGGATATTTTTCACAAAATAATAATAGTTATATTAAATAAGCACAAACTTGGTTTTTTGAATAAAAAAAAGTTTTTTAAGCAATTTTGTCTGCATTCCAAGAGATATTAATTTCACAAATAGATTTTAAGGCGTATGACAATTTGTTAACACAGTTGTTGTATGCTTTAAAAGCCATTTGTACTACAATTTTGTACAATAACAATAAAAAATAAAAGATGTATTTTTATTAAAATTGTTTTATTTAATTGTTTGTTACATATTGTTTATACATATCTATTTTGTGCTAAGATTTTAAAATAATGATTTGTGAATGCATAAATTTTTTTTATCTCATTCATAAATCAAATTATGCCAAATTATAATTTTTTGTTTCTCCCATCAAAGTAGACAGCTATACAATAGTAAAGTAACAACCTTGTTATTATACCGTTAGCCTATATTTTTTTCTTACTTGAATCGATATATGTCTAATTGTCTTTCAAAATTTCCATTATATACGATAACGGGCCAACTATATTGTGTCATTATCAAGTAATATTAGATAGACATAAGATTTGATGACATTGGATCAGGTTCGAAGAGAAACTGGACGCTGAACAGTGGAAACTACAACAATAGTAATAGCTTTGAAGAATATTAGTTTAACACTATTCCGAAGTATTTAATAACACTATTTAATATTTCCTAAGTAAACATTCTTAATATTGGTTTGAGTGAATTAATTATGTGTCTCAATAGTCAACAGCTATAGTCAAGATAATATTGAAGTAATGCTAATTTTAAAAATAAATACAATTCAAAAATTAATTAGAAAATAAGTTATTACAAACAGCGTTAAAGATAATATAAAGGATTTATTATTATTTTTTTTTCCGGATCAACAAATATTTAACACTGAATAATTTAAAAAAATTTTTTTTACCTGGATTTCAAGTACTTGCAAGTGCGCAATAGTTCGCATTTTGTGCTCATTATTCCTAAAAAGAATTGCGATACCTTTGATTTACATGATGTAAGTGAGCCTGTTGGTGGAAAATTGTTTCATGACTCCATATCACCAACGATCTTTAGTTCTTATCAGTAAACATAATTCCAAAAGAAAGAACTGCTGACTGAGTGATTCTTAACTTTCAATGTCATCGTCTACTCTCAATTATAAAAACTTTTATAATAACTCGCTATTATATCTGTGATGGTGATATCTTATTTTCAAAGTTTCCGACTTGAAGAAGAGTGTTTAAATCATTATACTCGACTTCTGAACAAATCAATACATCTGGGGGTACTGGATTGGAGATCGATCGTTCTCTGATTCAGGTCAAAAGAACGATCTGTGGATAAATGAATGGAGGTATGAATGGGTCCGTTCTATAAACGGGTGTGACGCATGGTGTGGCAGAAGTCGAATTCTTGGCCATAGATGGCGCCACTGGAAAACAAGAACAATTGCACCCCCTCTGCCTAAACAGGCATACGTCAACAACAACTCGACTTCTGAGCTAGATGACATTAGTACTGTAAAATAGAAAAACCTATGTAAGAGAGAAAAGCCGACCTGGTGGTCGAGTGGTCAGCGTGCCTGACTGCGGAGCCGCTGGTCGCGGGTTCGAATCCTGCTCAGGGCATGGATATTTCTTTCCCTCTCTCTGTGTTCTATGTCCTTTCTCCTTTGTGTGTATTTGTGTGAATGTGACCCGCCCTATAAACGGGTTGTGATTGTGTGATGTGATCGACGCTGCTCCACCGCCGTGGCTTCGCCACAAGTGCCCACTGGGTAACGAGAAGAGAGTAGCAGATCTGACATTCCTGTGGCCAATGGGACAACCCCCAAGAGCCCGTCATTAAAAAAAAATGTAAGAGAGAAAATATTCAGAATTGAGATTTTTATATGTTTGGCATTTTTGTATGATAAGCTACATATTTAAAAATAAAAATCAAAAATTATTTTTTAAAATTAGTTTTTTGAATTTTTTTTTTAGCGTTGATTGCATTAGCAATAGAAATCAAATAGCTGTCAAGTCGATTTTCTCGAAATCTTTTATGAAGCCCTTTCGTTGCTTTTTCAGTTGCACGGCAGAATAAAATTTTAAATTATTTCCTGTCAGATACATATGCAGTATTTATCTCGCCAATTTCGCCAAAGGGAAATTACCATCAATCAGAATTTTGATCATTCTCAGACAAGCTAGAATTCTTAAATTATAGCTGGAACTCTCTGCTGAATGACAATGCAAGTTTCATCCCTTTCCTGACAGTTACATAATTATTTTGATATTATAACAAAAGGAAATTTTTCTCAATCCAAATTTCGACCACTTTAACATTAGCTTAATGATCAGATTTGGCTGATTTCTGTGCTTCAAAAAGTTTCAATACTTTTTCGACCGTGAGAAGCTGATTTATTTGTGAATCGAATTTATTGTCAATCAAAGTTTTGACCACTTTTTGTCTAGCTCGAGTGCTTAAATAAGTCTAGAGAATTTCACTTATAGCTTTGTGCCAGTAACAATTCAAGTTGAAATTGTATCCTAAATTGCTGCTAGTAAAAGTTATTTCCATCTTATTGTCAATCGAAATGTCGACCAGTTTTCGCCAAAAAAAGAAAAAAACTAACAAACACAAAACTGATAAGAGCAAAATAATGAAATAAATTAAAGTTTTAAGAACTACGTTTTCAAATTGGGAAAAAAAATTCTCTTTTTGATCAACGAAAAACGTCGACAGCATCATTTCCGAAATTTTCTATCTCTAAACGAAATTGGCATTAAACGTCATCGTCGGTAAATTGCAGCATTTGTCAATTTTGTAGCCAATCAGGTTCGATACACATGTGACGTCACTTACAGTTACTCAATTAAATTAAATGGTTGGACATAATCACTTCACTTCTTCTTGAGGTCAAGTACCCGATTCTTCCCACGTTTTCCAGAAGCGATTAGCCTCTTTTTTTGTCAAACAAAATCGAATTATTTTCTAATCAAATTGAAAAAAAATGTCTTATAAAATTTTTATTTTAATTTATTATTTATTCTTTGATATTTTAAAAAAAAAGGTGAAACAAAATACGCATATTTACTTCAAAATAAATAAATAAAAAAGCTGCTAAGGTAGCATTTTTGAAAATTTTGTTTAACTTGCATGGGCTTTGCAATTAATTTGAATCAAAGAATTCGTTGCAATAAAAGATAGCTTAGTTTTGAGAAAAAGCTATTTAAAAAAATCGTTAAAAATTAATAATTTTTTGATGAATTTTTTTTCACCTCAGATTTAATTAGGAAAACTAATGAAAATTTGAACCCTTATTGTAATTTTACTTTCTGCATCATTTGAGCTGATAACTCGAAGCAAAAGTTTTTTCAGTTTTAAACTTTATATATTCAAAGAAACATTTATTCTAAAACTCGTTTATGCAATTATTATTCGCGATCGCAACGAACTATAGGGGGCGTTGTTGTATGAGACGCTTACCTGCGATTTTTCTATGAACCGTCATTCAGTTACTCTGGAGACGTCCTTAATGTAGCGTGTAGCATTGCAACGTTCCTTCTTTAATGTGGCTTATTAAATTTAAAAAAGAAAAATGCTTGATCTTCTTTCTTGTACAACCGAAAACAAAATGGTATCTCTTTTTATTAGAGAAGGAATATCCAAAACACATCGGAAAAATATTTGTACATTAACAGAAAAAAATATGTATATTCTTATAAGAGTTAAAACCTAATGCCCGAGAAATAGTATTACTAAATTTAATGATATAACATGAAAGGCCCATTTAAACTTTACATTCTATAGTTTTAA
>NC_092213.1:64027780-64053336 GCF_043381705.1 Parasteatoda tepidariorum
ATGCCACTATCCACATAAATCAATTATTAATCAAAAATCGAATATCAATTACTTTTCTTTATAATGCAATAAAATCTGGCGAGCAGCTATTTAAACGATCAAACACTTCGTTTGTTTATTTGTGGCTTGAAGTTAGGCTCGCAGAAAATGCCGTTCATGGGTTAAATTTAGTAGGAATAGCACAACCTGTGACGTAGGCTATAGTATACCCAATTTTACTTTCTGCATCATTTGAGCTGATTACTCGAAGCAAAAGTTTTTTTCAGTTTTAAACTTTATATATTCAAAGAAACATTTATTCTAAAACTCGTTTATGCAATTATTATTTATTTTTCTTAGGTAAATTTATTTTTAATAATTATTTTCCAATTTTATGTCAAAATATTTAACTTTAAAGGGCAGAATTCGAAATTTAAATGAAATGAGTTGTAAGAGCCATAAAAAACGAGGGCTAACTTAAGCAATAATAAAATTCATCGCAATGTTAGATTAAAAAAAGCAGACGATATTTTTGGAACTATTTTAGAATTAACAGATTGTGAAGTGAATTCGTTACGGGAAAAGATAAAACTGAGTTTTGTTGTGTAAACTGAAATAACTATTCAAAGATGGACTTACCGTTACAGAATAAGAAAATAAAGGAGTTAGTATTAATATCATCGCCCAAAAGGATTTCTTACGCTTTCGTTAGTTCTGATGTTTTCCTATGAAAAATCGTTTGAACGGATGGAATTGTCAGTGTCTAGTTCTGAGTTAGAAATGATGAAAAATGAGCTGGTATTTAAATAAATGTCATTTTGTACATTAATTGGATCTTCCATTTAACACTAGCAACAGCTTATATATATTTTTTTTCGCCAAACATCGGAATTTGCCCCTAGAATTTGAATGATTGAGTGATATAGTGATGCCAAGCCTTTACAAGCGTAAGTACTTGATGTTTTATGTTGTAATTATTGTAGTTAATGTATTTTACCTTCATGCTAAGCTAATAGAATTGGTTCTAATTCATCAAAGTTCATTACAAATTGTATTTTTAGTTAGAAGTTTGGTGAAAGGAATAAGTGTTCTTTAATTGGTATTAAATGTGTTACACCTAAACTTAGAGTTTATAAGATATTTTATTAGCATTTAGAATTTAAATTAAGATAATTCAATTAGATGGATACGTTTCTTCACGAAACAAAATACCTTTTTAAGAGTGTAACGCTCTATATTGAGTGTAACGCCCTATAAAATAGGGGATGGTTATAACAGATTTAGAAATTAGAGTTAAGATAAGAAATTGTTTATTATTTTATTTAAAGGAACTGTGATACAATATTATTTATTGTTATGATTTTCTTTGTTATGGCTTTGTATGGTATTGCTATTGTTTTCTTTGGTCAAGCAAAAAATTGCGATGTAGTATAATTTACTAAGGAAGTACTTTTGGGTTAGCCAGGCGCAAGGAAGTTCAGTTGTGTTTTTTAAACTTTATTTTGTGTATTTTATTTAATTTTGATGTATTTAAAAATAAGTAAAATTAAAATAAATGAAATTAAAATAAATGAAAATAAATAAATAAAAGTTGGTGTAGGTTTACATTTTTGGCGACATTTCGCTTGCGCTCAGCTAACCGAAAAGAAGTTGCAAGTGGTAATCTTACTGTGTGTGAGTTGAAAACTCTAATTAAAAACAGAAAAAAAAATTATAATAGGCAAAATGTCGTAAACAATAAAAAAACGACGATTTGAATTAAAGCGATTAAGACTTTTTGCTCTCTCTTAGTGGTCATGTAAATCGGAATATATACTACTACTCTCATAAATGAGTTGGATATCCTCAAGTTGATTCAAAATTTTGATCCTAGAAAAGATAAAAATTAGTATTTAATGAATTCTTAAAGAATGTTTTATTAATTTAATATCATTATTAATACATCCGGAAGTTTGGGGCCCCTTAATGCTAATTTCACTTTATCTCGGGAACAAATTAAGTATTTGTATTTCGCTATATCTCGAGAACTAATTGAGCAAATCGAAAAATGTTTGCCAACAATTATACAAGTCTTTCCCCCAAAGATAATTCCACGTAAAAAAATTTTTTTTAATAATATTCTAATTTTATTTTATGTAATAGGGGTTAAAGAGTTAGAGTTATACGGTTCTTTGACACACTATTTTGAATTAATTTTAAATGACAGGACGCAAAATTTAATTGAAATCTGTCATAAAGTTTCTGAGTTAAAAAATGTCAAAGAAGCTGTATTTTAAGAAACTTCATTTCTCAAAAACTATCGGTTTAATTTCGTTCAAATTTTGTATTTTGTCATTTAGAATTTCACAATTTAAAATAAAGTAAAAATTTGTGTATCTTACAAAGCGAACATTTCTCAATTCTTATTAAATAAAATGAAAACAATAATAAACAATTATCAAAATTTAATTTTAATACAAAATGGTAATTGGATAAAGGAATTTTTCGATTTATTTAAAAACTTTCCGAGGTATGGCAAACTACACTATTGGAATAATCATTTAATACTCACAAATTTAAATATGGTGAAAAAAGGTATGTTTATTCAGAGAAATGACGTTTTTGAGCCTGATTTTGTAACTTAATTAAAACTTGATACTAATTAACTAATATATTTGAGGTTACTCTTTTGTATCAATAAGTTTGGCACTTAGTTCATGAAAATCCCATCATTTAAACAAAAGTTATTAAAGGCGATGTACAGTTGGACCTTTATATAACAAAGTCGCTAAATCCCGATAATAAGTTCGTTATATGGAAAATTCGTTAAATAGAAAATTACCATTTGAAATACTTAAACACAGAACAGGTTTTAAATTCATAAACACTAGACCTAATTATAATAGTAATTGATACACCTTTATCTTCTTAACTAGTATCTACCATTTATTTTATGAATCTTAAAACAAAAGAAATCTTCATGGAAAGCAAGAATAGAGCAAAACATTATCCAGTATATCATGCTACATACATTTTCAACTTAAAAAGCTAAATTTATGTATAAAATTACAGCTGCATTTATAATAAAAGTAATTTTAAACATACCTCGTGCGTACTTAAGTTTAATTGCTGCTGATAAAATCCGTTAATTTTGTCTGAGTTTTTCGTTTGAAATGCAAAAAAGGGGAAATAAATTTCACTGCTTTCTCTAAAAATTAAGTGGCTTCGAAAATCAATTCAAGGTAATTTCCCCTATCAAATGCGATAACAAGTTTGAAAGGTTCTGCAATATTTTGGGAAATATGGAAAGTAGATCTCAAAGAAAAGTTCGTTAAATAGAAAATCCACTTCGTTATTTGGAAGTTATTTTACGAAGAAATTTCCAAAATGCTCTTGGTTCCTCGAAAAATAGAGAAATTCGCAAAATGCAAGTTCGTTAATTAAAAATCCGACTGTATTTATTTTGTGCAATGTAGACATGTTTATCCATTTTACATAAATAACTGCTGATTATGAAAAAAATTTCTCTACTGAGATTGAGCATTTTTTGAAAACAGTTTTATTATAAAATTGAAACTCATCCATGTTTTATTCAACATTCACAATATCTCCATAAAAAATGGATTTAATATTTTCTCTTCTTGGTTTCAAAGTCATGCCGAGATTTCAGGCAATGATTAGCTAATTCTGCCTTAAGATTTGCCATTACTCACTTAACTCAGTCTATTCCTTCTGACTGTTTACCGCAGCATGTACTATTTTTTTTTGAATAAGCTGTTAAGCAGACCAGACACTGAAGCAATTCGCGGTGAGGAATAATAGATGCGACAGCAGCACAGATGAGAACCGCTATACATCATACACTAGAAGGACAGCTGAAGTTTTCGCGCATGCTGAGTAAGAACATCCGGATAAGCCGTAAATTCGAGGTGATGATATTTCACCATTTGTTTGAGGTGATGTTATTTCACCATTTTGTGTTTATATTTTTATTACAGTTTGAGGAGATGACATTTTTATACGATCACCTATCTATTATGATCTCTAATAATAATATAATATTTTATAATTCCGATTTATTTTTAAATAATTCATATTTTTTTATAATTCAATTTCAGTAATTTGTTATAATTATACTAATTTATATATATACTTCAAATATATCTTAATTTGTCCTTTTGTTTGCTCTCATTAAAACTAATTAATTTTTTTGTTTTAAATTTTTGTACTCAAAGAGTCCCATAATAATATTCATCAACATTGTTTCAGCTGCACACACGTTTAGAGCGGTGGCACTTAGACGTTCTTTGCATTTCTCCGATTCGATAATAGTTTTCTGACTACGTTCGACCATTCTTTTGTTATTTTGTATATACCAAGCAGCAGTGCCGATATTACTTTTAATAGTTTATTAACTGGTTCACTTTCCCCTGAACAACTTTAGTTGTTCTTTTCCGATCGTCTATTTAATTTTTTTTAAATAATTTATTTCAATTACATAACTTATGACTAAGTAAAAAGAAAGCCGTCATATTTGTTTTGCTTTTTTTAAATATTGAATTTAGATCCAGAAGTTTTATTTCAATTACAAATAATCCCATGCTGGATGTTTGACACTTAAAACTGGCACATGAATATTTTCATTAGCGTTGCCACCGGCAAAAAAATTAAATTCTTTTTCCGAATTAGCATTAGAGATTTATATATAATTTATTTTATTGCTTAATTTTATTATTTACTTAGAAACAATCTAACCAATGTTAAAGTTCTGATACTTTTTAATTCAAAATAATTCCAATCATTATGCATTAAATTAATAAAAAATTAAATAATTAAGAATCTTCGCTTAAATAGTTTTAGAGACATGGCAGAGACGTAAATCAATATTACGAAGACTGCATTATTAGTGCGCCATATTGTCCACGTTACGGTTATCCCTTATATTCTTATATACTGAAAAACAAAACAAAAAAAAACAACAAAAAAAAAATCCATCGGGAAAAATGTGCAGAGGCTCTGAATGTTTGAACTCCGCAGTGGTTTCCCAAAATTGTGACAAAATTAAAATTAAACACAAATTAAAATACTAAATCTTTTTTTTTTCCAAAAGAAAACTAAAATTTCCTGGCAGTTAATCACGTTATAAAACAGTGACATGAAGCTTCCTTTATTAATAACTTAATTAATTAATAAAACTGTTGACCAATAGGATATGAGTATAAAAGAAATTTAATGTAGATGTACAGGCCTCCAAAAGTTGAAGTATAACTTGTTTTTTATTTGAATTTGTAATTTAATGAACATAGAATTCAAAAATTTATAGAGAATGTGCACTGAGCAGCACTTTATTAAATGAGTCATAGAAATTAAAACATGATTCTCTGAAATTTATAAAGAATGAGTCATACATATTCAAACACAAGGAAAAAAAAGCACATCTATCAAATAATAAAAATAACAAAATAAGTTGTGCTGTATTTCTCTGGCGCCATAGTAGAGCATGACTATTTCTTTTCTCTTAGTCTTTCCTTTAATGCATTGCTCCAATGAATTCGACGTGATGGCTATTTATAAAATTTAGATATCTTAATTTCAGATAACAAATTAGGGCATCGACGTGTAGGGCATCCAAAAACAGAACTGCCACCACTTGTAAACGAATATTTCATCATAGAAAACAAATAATTATATTAAAAAATAAGTCAAAAGATTATGAAAAAAAAGTAGAGAAATCATTACTAACGAATCTTCTACCGAGAGTTGAAACAACGTCTGTAAATACTGCCCCCTACCGTTGAGAACACGAAGTACGGACCAGAATAAAATTAATTGTATAACAACTAATTATTTTTAAAAAAAACTTAAAGAGCTTTTACGAAAAGTAATCTGAAACTTCATATGAAACAGGTTAAGAATTGAACAACACTAGCACATGAATTCAAATAATTTCTTCTTCAAACTCAATGGTTTTATTTGAATACATTAAGTTATCACTTATCACAGCAGCAGGATTGTAGATGAGCATAGAATTCACAATTGAGTCATTGATCAACCGTTGGATTGTTGACGATTTCATTGGGGGCTTTTTGTCTTTCTTCTCTTCGTTAAGTATGGAATGAAATATGTTAAAAACCCACATCCGATGCAAATTCCACTCAAAACATACAGGACACCGTCATAGGACCCCTGTGTACCTCTAAAGTGACCTAAAAGTAGATAATACAAGAATTAAATGGTACTTAAGTGATCATACAGGTTGTTTCGTAATCACCGGTTTCAATATATATATTTTTAAATTATGAGAAAAATACAATAAAAAACTATACTCATTATCAATACATATATTTCACTCATGTGGCTCCATAAACACTGGTATTTCTCTATTTATTGGCAACATTAGTTATTATTCATGTTCTTAGGCTGTCTGAAGTAGTAAATTAAGTAGTTCTGAATAAGTAGTTACACGTTAAGCATTTATTTGGTATAGTTTTGTAGTATTTATTTAGTAAGCTTGTATTTTATAGAAATTATATATTATTTATTACGACGTTTTTACCTAAATTTATTTTTGTTCCTATCTGAAATGGTTGTTGAAATTTTATACATAAACGGTACTATGCTGCCGCAAACTGTCTTATCAATTCTTCGTGACATAGCTTGCCTTTTTCGAGTAATAGAATATATATTATGCGGTACTCTAGTTCATGGCTCGAGTGGTGTGCGAGGAAGTAGTATAGCAGGTAATGGAACATTGAGATGAGTTTTCTATCTAATATCATGACAAAGATGGGGCTTGAATACCATTAAATTTTATTTGTTGTGCAAGAAAATTTTGAAGGGCTTCTAGTGCGGAATAAATTTACTGAGTTATTAATTTTTTAGCTAATTTTTGAAATTAAAGCAACAGTTTAAAGTTTTTGTTGCTCTATACAAAAAGATAACACTAAAATTAAATTTAGAATGTGTTGTTACATCAGTTTGTCGAATATTTCTGTGTTTCGTAATTCTTTTAATAAATAAAACAGAATGGTACATTATTTAAATTCACTTAACTTACGTTTTTCTTGTCCCAATGTCATTGTGAGCATATTTTTCCAAGTTTATTCGAAAATATGTTTATAAGGTGTATTGATGACGGATTAATATCGATTTCTTTCCATTCGTAAACAACGTCACTCATTTTACAAATCTAAAGGACATATTTAAGCGGCAAGTTGGTACTATTTTTTTAAAATCAAAATTGGTGTAAAATTAATATTGGTAGGAATTATGCCGTTTTAGCTCTGCTTTGTTGAGCCTAGATTTATCACAATCCTGATTGTAATTCTTGAAAATACGCCACTATGTTAGAGGAAATGGGGATGCCTGAAACAAATGACTCGACTGTCTTTTACAGAATTAGTAAGCCTAGGATATCTCTAACATAGTTATCTAAGATTCCTCTGACTTACGAATCTAAGTTACTCATGACTTTGGAATCTAACTCCACAGTAAAGAAATCTTTTATCACTTACATCATGACTATATTTTGAGTTTATGCGCCAACAAGGGAGAATATTGATAATCACTAGTTTTAGAAAGAAATATGTCCATTCCTAACTTTAACGCGCTTAACAGACATTCCTCGCTGATGTTTAAGTTGCCAGGCTTTGAAATGGGGACCAAAGACAAGACAAAGAGTAAGCCTGGTTTAAAATCACGCAACACCGTATATGATGACTTAAAGCAACTAACTTCCCTGCCAAGGTAGTTATAACCATTCTCTAACTGCTTTAGGCCTGGAAATTTGGCTGGATAATCCATTCGGCAAATATCTTTACATTCCAGAAAATTCTAGATAGATCTATGTGGCAGCGTGCAATCATCCATTAAAAAATATCAGAATCAAATGAAAGTATAAAAAATGAACATATGGTTTTAAGAGCACATTTGTATTCTTATACTAGTTACAGGACCTCTTGACAATATATGAGGTTAATGAGTTTCCGAAATATCAAACTTCCTCTGTTAAAATGGCGTTGACTTCTTGGGTAATGGGGAGCAAATAATCAATATTGGAGTGTCTATCGTAATCATTGTATTGGAGTGTTCCTTGTGTATATTCTTTTAATGCTAGGAATTCTTTACCTATTCAACACTATCAGAAAGTAGATTGAGATGAAAACTGCCTGTGCCTGAACTTTTGGGGAGCAGAGCATTTCGGTAACGTCGATCCCACCATAAGTTGCGAAATTATCTTTGTTGACTTTAGATGTGCTTTACCAAACAAAGCAATCAAAAATAAATAATTAATAAAAACAAATGAGATATACTCTTAATAAAACTCATTTTTGAATAAATAGAGCTGTAATCTAACAACTCAATAGTGTAATAAAATACTTGCTTAGTACTATGGAAAATTCATTCTTTGCGCTGTAGCACGTGACTTGGTGGTCGGAGGAAGTTTTAATATGGATTGTATTATAATGACCATCAGGTTTTGAGAGCACGTACTGTTGTGCATCAGCTTTGGTGTTCAGCTGAGAAAAACAAACTTCTTTAAGGACCATACATGTAAACTTACTGTTTATAAAAACAGGTATTGCTGATGAAAATCTCTATTATTGACTTCTTAAACACTATGTTTACTATGAAATACTGGCCCCATTATTACAATGTATATGCTTTCTTTAAACTAGTTTCAAATTTGAAGTGACACTTGCTAAACAGTAATATTGATAAGAGTTATGAATTAATTTTGAAGGGTTTATGTAACCGTTTAGAGAATATCTGTAATTTTATACAGAATCAGAATTATATAAAAGTATTTGCACGAAATAAAGTTACACAGAATTTTCTTTATCAGGGAATTGAGCAAAATAAGGCTTTTTGAGTACAATGTAATTCTGAAAAATGAAAGTAAATAGTGATAAAAGATTTTCCATTTTACTTATTTCTTAGTTTCTTTTAAAATGCAAAATGAAGACTGCATTAATAAAAAATATATTGAATCATTTCAGCTACGAATTAGAGCTTTTATCCAAGCACCAAACATTTAAATAGTCACATAGTATAGAAGTGTTTATAAGGCATAATAAAAAGAAATAATTATGATAATTATGCCCATTATTTTTAAAAATGTATTTAAACATTGTGTTATTTTTAAAAATGCATTATAGATATACTATTTTTAAGGTGTAGAAAAAAACTAATTTTACCTATCATAGGCGACATTCCTAGACTAAATAGGGGGTATAAAATGAGCCTAGAACCCATTGCCATAGTCCTTTTATCTTCTTCTATGCAATCTGGTATTAACGCGATCATTAAAACAAATAGTGCTCCTATGAAAACACACAAAATGAACTCACACAACAACACAAGTACATAATGACGAACGAAGATAAACGCTATGAATGATACAGATGCGCATACAAAACATATTGTTGTAGTTGTCGGTGTAGTTAAGTAATATTTATCGTTAAAAACTCCTGAGCCAAGGCGACCACATAAATCAAAAACGGGTAGACACACAACGTAATATATCTCCAAATTTGCACCAACGCCTTTATCACGAACGAAATCTAGAATTATAGTAAACACGGTGAAACAAATGAACAGAGTACCAGCATTGATTAAAAGTAAAAGAAGAAACGGCAGATCAAGATAAACTTTCAAAGATAGAATCGAACTTTTCCATCTGTTCCGTTTCTTACTATCTTTTGAATTACTGTCAACTAACACTCCACATTCGTGTTCATTTTGCTCGCATGAAACTTTCAATTCAGGCCCTTGTTCTGTTTCATGAGATGTTGAAATTTGTGTTTCATGATGCTTTTCTGGTTCAAGAGAATTCAAAACATGTGTTTCATTTTGCTCTTCTACTGAGTGAAGTTTAAATTTCGTGTATTTATCTTTGTATGGATCAGATTTTTTTGCAACAGGATTTTTCAGTAGCATAGCAGCTGGAATAGTATGAGCCATTACAGCTGATAAAATCAGAAATGATCCTGAAACGCCGTATAAATTTATAGAGTTCTCAATTAAAAGGGGTAAAAAGATGCCGCCTATACAGGCGCCAGATGTTGAAAATCCGTTAGCCTTGCTTTTACTTTCTGGAAATAGTTCATTCAAGAGAGCTGGTAGCATGTGATTTCCCAAGACATAACCAAGACCTGAAACAAATATTAAATATGAAACTAGATGCGTTATATTTAAGCATGAAAGAAACTAACGAGAATGTGTAACTGATTTTGTCAATCCTGTTGTGTCACATTTTGTATAAAAACTTTAAGACTGACATTCAATTTGATCATAACAATGACTTCAAGACTTACATAATATTTTTTAAGGTATGAAAAATAATAATCTTCTAAAATTTTTATTTAGTCCCATGCTGTACGAACATAAAGATGTGTGACTATACTAAAAAGAGGCAAACAACCTTAGTTTTAAAATTACTAAGTTATGTTACAGTTAACTCTTCTCATAACGATGAAAAAAAAGGTTGATTTATTGCTGCAGATTCTTTGGCGGGAAAAAACGAATCACGCTGAATATCTATTGATATAATGATCTTATTTTCACGTGCTAGTTCTTATTCTTAATGGTTAAAGGAGGTGACCTCAAATATGTTAATTTATTAGGGCAAACAATATTTTAAGTTACGGAATTATACACAAAAACGAACTTTTATTTCAATACACATTTCAAAATATGTCGGAGGGGTTGCCGGAATTTGGGAATTACTTAAGGCTTAGAATCTATATTTTGAGAGTAAGAATTCCAACTCCCTCGAAAAGAAGGTAAGTTTATTCAGAGAAAGTACTTTTTTTTGTCTCTGATATCGTAACGTAAAATATCTTTCCCCTTATTAATCAGCATATTCGAAGTAATCCGCTCGAATCAGATTTAGTTGTAGCTAATGAAGTACTTTAGATCAAAAGCTATTCAGTGAGATTCATGTTTTTCGCTCACTCTACGCATGATTAGTCACAGATTATTGGTTATTTATAAATGAACTATCAAAGAAACATTATTGTGCTATTTCCAGAATAATCTTAACACGTTATTGTGAGATGGGTATATAATTCCCAATTACTTCAATATCACCTAATATACAATAATTTGCGCGTGGAAATAAGATAATAAAGCTATAGGTGATTTTATCTGTTATAAGTATCACATTCGGATTTAATATAAATCCATGGTCTATTTCAATTTATCCTGATTCATTGCTATAAATTTCGTAACTGAAGTCTTTTGGGCCTAGGAAAGGTCTTATTTTACAAAACCATAGCTGTATTTTATAACCAATAAAGTCATCATAGATAAAAGTGGAGGATTTTTGAGATTTATGGCAGAAATTGTTACACAGTTTAAGGAAATACTTGGTTGTTAATGTTAACAAATAAACTTACCAAACATCAATCCCCATAATAGCGTTATCGCTAATATGTCCTCCGAAAAAAAGCAAGCACCTATGCTAATTGTTGATATTGAGCATCCAATTAATATCATTGATTTCATCCCGAAAATTTGAAATAAGTAACCAACAAAAGGGCCTGTAATTAAAGCAAACCAAAATTTAAAAACTCGTGTATAATATCACATATAAAAATATGTTGAAGGTACAATTTTTTTAAAGAAAATCATTCCGATGTGCTAAAAATTAAAAAAAAATTAGGCAACATACGTTTTGTTGTTGTTTAATTTTAATCGAAGAAATAATTGAAGCAAATGTCTACTTCTTTATTTAGATTTATGTTTTATATTTTTTTAACTTTTGAATTTTCAATAATTATGATAAATAATTACAATAAGTTCTTAAACTTCAAGAGCTAATAATAAATATTAAATTTCAATATGATTAGTAGAATGTTTCAATTCTTCCGAAACTAGAATGGTCTTGTTCAAAAATTTATTTTTCTCTAACCATTTACATCAACTTGAACTTCAATCACTTGAGGCGTTTTTGTAAATCCGTAAACCAGGGAGAATGCTTAACTCTCTAATGCATTTATATTTTAGCATTTTATTTAACGACATGATAAAAACTGGTAGGCAATGCGGGAAAGAGGGCAGATCTTCGGAAAGAACCATTACATAGTTAAATAAATTTTTCTTGGCTCATATGTGGAGTAAAATTAGCATAAATAGATACATTGTTTTTTGTGCCCCCGAATTGTTGAGATAATGTTCTCAAAATAAATTCATTTTTCTTTAAAAACTTTTGCGTGTTTCCAAACTTTGTCTTTTCGTAAAAATTTGTTTGGGGTAAAAAAAAGCAACTAATAAATACCCTTCAATGACTAACATTCCAAATAGACACGCTGTATTCCTTGAGACTCTGCGGATCCTCACAAATTATTCAACGTGCTTAAGTTCTGTCTTTCGTACCATTAATATTGCATCGTAGTAGGTGACATTCCCATCATTAGTTAAGTTTTTTATTTGCGCACTGCTCTGCTCATTGATTTCTTGTCTAAGATTCAGATCATTACCAAACTCATTACGCAGTATCTATTCCTTATCGCAAAAGCAATCTGTAATATAAGCTAATCAGAAAACTAACACTATCAACTCAATATTGGTCGTCAATACAACAATTGCATGATGAATTTTTAATCAACCACTTACATCAACTTGAACTTCAATCACTTGTGGCAGTTTTGTAAATCCTTAAACCAGGGAGAATGCTTAACTCTCTAATGCATTTATATTTTAGCATTTTATTTAACGACATGATAAAAACTGGTAGGCCATGCGGGAAAGAGGGCAGATCTTCGGAAAGAACCATTACATAGTTAAATAAATTTTTCTTGGCTCATATGTGGAGCAAAATTAGCATAAATAGATACATTGTTTTTCATGCTCACAAATTGTTGAGATAATGTTCTAAAAATAAATTCATTTCTCATTAAAAAATTTTGCGACTTTCCAAACTTTGTCTTTTCTTAAAAAGTTGAATGAGGTAAAAAAAAGCAATTAAAAAATACCCTTTAATGACTAACATTCTAAATAAACAGAATGTATATTCTGTATATTTTATAGTAAAACTTGATATACATTCTGTGGTAGTACTAGGTAGAAAAAAATATGGACAAAAACGAAATATGCATGCATATAAAAACCTTTGTGTGGGCTGTAAAGTGAGAGGCAAGTATTATAGAGTCCTACAAATATCATGCTAACACAACCATGAAAAAAAGTACAACGAGATAAAAGAGAAAGTAAAAATAACAAGACAAATTTTAGAATTAGTTGATTAGTTTGCTGTTATTTGATTTTTTGTTGAGATCAGCTTTTTGTATTTTAAGGTGTGTTTTTGATGTTTCAATAAATGTATTTTTATATAAGAAATGTCTCTTCAGTACATCTTGATTCTTTACAGTACTGATAACAAGACAAAAGACAAACATTGGTTAAATATAATTTTAAAAAAGTTTTCTGAAAGGATATGCGAAGTCTTTTGAAACGAAAACATAGGAGAATCAACCGAAATTTTTAATTATCGAAATTATTGAACTTAATATACCATGTTCACAAATTAGTTTATTATATATTTTATTTTATAACCGGCGTTGGTCAGTTGACCCAATTCTGAGTTTGCGATTATAAATGCTTAACTTAATAGCCTTGTGATTTTTAACCCAACCCAGAGGACTCCTGAATCAAGCAATACGGAAAACTAACCTTCATGGAGAATTTTTTTACTGGAACTATCCTGCATTTGCTTTATATAAAGAGGAAAAACACGGAAACCTCCCACGGTTTAAAGGGGAATTTAACCCATGATCCGTCTAATACTGAATATATTTTATATTAGCACTAAGGTCGAGGATTGGAACCTGTGTCACTTCTTTGGGACGTAAACACTGTATTCCTTGAGATTCTACGGCTCCTCACAAATTATTTAACATGTTTAAGTTTTGCCTTTCGTACCACTAGTATTGTATCGTAATACGCAACATTCCCATTATTAGTTCATTGATTCTTTCACTAAGATTCAGATCATTACCAAACTCTCCTATAAGTATCTACTCCTTATCTCAAACATTTGAACCAAAACATTATTCAGAATCAAAAGTAATGACAAGAGGAAGCTGATATGATTATAGCAAGAGTAATCTTTTCCCTCTAGTAATATAAGCTAATCTGACAACTAAATTTATCAATTCAATATTGGTCATCAATACAACTATTGCACGATGAATTTTTAAAACAAATTATTACTTACCTGAAAGGTTTCTAACTATAAAAGTGAGAACGAAAGGAAAGGATGCCTGCTTTCTATTGACATTGTATCGGGTTAGAGATTCCACAAAGTATATTGCCGAAAGTCTTATGGTGCCAGCGAGCATGAAATTAATGATAAAGCTCCCAATCAATATTTTCCCGCCATCAATAGTTTTCGTTTTCATCTGAAAAAAATTTAGAGACATAAACAGAATAATATTTAAAAACAAACTATAAATTATTTCGAGTTTTCTATAATATGGCTATTGAGCCAAAAGGTAGGATGGTAAATTTTTTTTTCTCTATTTTGTCCTGAAGAAGAGCATATTTTGCGCTATAAATTCAAAGATTTTTCGTATAAATATTTATTTACGACTTTTCCATTTTACGTTATAAACTACAGAACTGCTGCTACTAAAGTTTTAAGTCTTAATTGGAAACAATAAAATGTTGGTTCTACGTAGATCCAACATCCGAAAGATTTACTTAATTGGAAACAATAAAATGTTGGTTCTACGTAGATCCAACATCCGAAAGATCTACGTAATCTCCTCTAAAACCTGTGAAAAGTCTGCTGAAGTAATATGTTTAAAAAATTGAAAACCGTTATGGAAAAAAATAATATGATGAAAATCTAAATTCTATCGTTTGCGAGGGCCTCGAAGTGCTTTAATAGTGGTCCTCCTGTTAAGGTACCTCCAGAGGACGACACGAGTAGCCAAGAGTTGAAATATGCTATTTTTGATTTTCGTTGAAATGAAAACTAAACCAAAAAGTTCAGAAACGTTAAAATTTGAATAAAGAAAATCTCTATGTTCTAAATTTTATAAACGCTGAGAAAGGTTATATAAAAAACGTGCCTATTGCCTTTTCGTTAAATTTGGTTGAAATTTTAAATTGAAGAGTATCGTTAAAGTAGCTGCATCGTTTCTCTTTAAATGTCTATTTTTTTAAATTTTGAAATTTCCAATTTATAATTCGCAAAAATACGATGATGACGTATATGACTAATGGGCATAATGATTGTATTAATGACTGAACTATTGAGACTATAAATTCCAGAGTCCGGTTACGCCAAATATGGTAACAATAGAACAGATTTGGATAGTAAAATATCCAAATCTGTCTAAAAAGAAGTATCTTTTTCTGAGCAATTAGGTTTTTGTGTCTGAGACCGAAACTTGAATAATATTTAGTGCTAATTAATTATATATATATTTGAGGTATTTAAAGTCATTCCTTTGAGATATTAAAATTGCCACTCAATTGGTGAAAATTCGAAAATTGGAGCAAAAGTTCGTTTGGGAGAGATATTATTTATTTTGTACACTGTACATATGTTATTTCCAACATATATGTATTTCTTCAAAGGTGAAGTTCATAATTTTTCTTTTTGTATACCGACAATTAATGTACTATTTGAGCATATAAAGAACTACAATGCATGTATAAATTTAGAAGGCTATTACATTTTATGCAACTTCCTTAAATTTATAGATATATGTATATCCAAAAATGGGAGTTTAATGAATTCCAGAAGCTTAGAAAAAAATAAATACACTTTAGTTCAAAAATTTTGTCTCATTTTAGGTGAAAATAAATTTTAATTTTTCTCTTTAAATTTAAAATTTTTGCTCTTGTTAACTAATGATGCCTATTAATTTTTGTTCCATGCTGTTTGATAAAATTGTTTAAACTATTGAGCCATTATTACTTTAACAATAGCTAATTGCCTATAAATTTGCAATCCGAGTGTTGCGCAATGTCAAGCAGTTTTCGTCTAATGAGCTTGAAATTACTAGAGTACTATAGTTTCATAAATGGTAGCGATCCGAACTTCACACAACAGCTGTGTGGGGGTTGGCGAGGGGCAGCAAGGTGGGGGTGATAGCTTCCTAGTAATTAGAGAAGTTACAAATCAAAACCTGCTTTTAAATTTACAAACTTTTTATAGTCATGTATGATATATCATTGATTGTTAATATTTTGAAATATATATTATATCTGATTAAATGGTATTTATAATTAAATTTGTATGTATATTTTCAATAAAAACTTTATATTTGACCTTCTTCAAAGGTGTCACGACATGTTTCAGAGTTGTACAAAGCAAAAAGAAATTTTGATAGTTTTTAAAGATTTATACAATATTTTATTTAATTTTTCCGCAAATGAAAAGAGTGTATATACATTGTTAAACCCACTATTTGATTTATAAATTTCATTCTTTTATTATATGAAAAATCGGTATTTTTTAAAAATTACTGAAAGTTTGCCACGATACATAAGCTGAAAAGTACAAGGTTTAAAATTTGGTGTCTTAAATACTTTATTAAAAACATGCTAGTCCATCTATTTTACTAACTATATCCACGAATGTTAATAAAACATTCTCTTGTTTATCTGTTTCATTAAAAGTTTACTTTTCCATCTATGAAATAATTGTTCGGTTGTATATTCAAGATAGATTGATTTGTTTCTCTTTCCAAAATGAATTAATAAAATTCAACACGTTCTTTTTCATTCCCATTTAAATTTCATTTCTTAAATAAATGATAGAAAATAAAAACACATTATAAATTATAAAGTTAAAAAAAAACACTTTTAAAAAATATTCTATGTACTTACGTTTTCCTGAATATTCTCTATTCAATGCAGTTTTTAAAAAAACGATAAAGGATTATGATTCAACAACATTATCCTCATATCAAGTTTCAAAATTAGCTTCGACGGTTAACAGTCCTCCTAATAAGTAAGATTAATCAAGAGTTGGTGTCGATGACACGGCCTTGGCATGGACAAATATTTATCGCCTATTTTTCCTGTTCCATGTGAAAAAAAAATTAATACTACACAGAACGTTTTTTCTATGAGTTAAAAAGATTTGTTTATTATCAACGCGTCGTAACACATACTATACGTCTGAATGTAAAGATGTTGCCAGGGGATGAATGCAGTATTTTAATTCTAATCGCAGTTTGATTTTAATTCAAATATAATTTCCACTTTGTAATCTAAACGGGCATTTAATAACAAATTAAATAATGCCGTGGTATAAAAAATTGTGTTTTAGATTTTTTTTCCATTGGTGCAAATTTTAATCACATTTCTTTTTTATTTTAATATTTCGTAGATGTAAACTGAAAAAGCATTTAAAAATATATTAAATATTACTAGTGTATTTAAAATCAATACAATTGATTACGTAAATGTACTTTCTTCTTAAATTTTTTTTTTGTAGTTAAATATTTTTTCCCTCATGAAACAAGTATTAAACTTCTTTGGAATTTATTACTTTTTAAAACTGTTGTATGTTGTGTAAATATGTTAATTAACCAAAACTAGGATTTCATACAACTCTCGGCTTGCCCTTTATAGTTAAAAACTACTGTTGTTAAGTTAACCCTTTGACTACTAACGGGACTCATTTGTCCCAACAAATGTTTAAAAATTACTAATGGGGTGAAAAGCACTTAGAAACTCATTGTAATATGTCCCAGTCGTGAGTCGAACCAAGTATTCGTGTTTCATGTGTCAAATATCCCATAGATGGCGCTAAATAGTTTCTTGCGTGAAATAGCATTGTGATTTTGCGTTGGAACAGATGTATCCCAATAGTATTCTTCATTGGGACAGATATATCCCACGCTTATTCTTCATTGGGATTGTTACGTCCATTCATATTTTATTCTTATTTTCTCAAATGAACATAGAAAAAAGAGCAAATATGAGTTGTCCAATGTGTAATGTCGGGTTCTTGGCCAAGGTCGGGTTATGCAAAGATTGCTTCACCCTGTATCATACAATGTAAAAAAAATCCATATAATAAATTTTTCTGAAATGATAGATGTGCCTGTAGTAAGTCTATCACTACAGGTGGGACATATAATATAGAAATTAAAAATTTAGGGAGAATGTGCACTCAGCTGCACTTTATTAAATGAGTTATAGAAATTCAAACATGATTCATCGAAATTTAAAAAGAATGAGTCATACATATTCAAACACAAGGAAAACAAATCACATCTATCAAATAATAAAAATAACAAAAAAAGAAGTTGTGCTGTTTTTATCTGGCGCCATAGTAGAACATGACTATTTCTTTTCTCCAGTCTTTCCTTTAGTCCTTAGTCTTTCCTTTAATGCATTGCTCCAATGAATTCGACGTGATGGCTATATATAAAATTTAAATATCTTAATTTCAGATAACAAATTAGGACATCGACGTATAGGGCATCCAAAAACAAAACTGCCACCACTTGTAAACGAATATTTCATCATAGAAAACAAATAATTATATTAAAAAGTAAGTCGAAAGATGATGAAAAAAGAATAGAAATCATTACAAGCGAATCTTCTACCGAAAGTTGAAACAACCTCTGCAAATACTGCCCCCTACCGTTGAGAACACGAAGCACGGACGAGAACAAAGTGAATTGGATAACCACTAATTATTTTTAAGAAAAGTGTTAAGAGCTTTTACGAAAAGTAATCTGAAACTTCTTATGAAACAGGTTAACAATTGAACAACACTAGCACATGAATTCATATAATTTCTTCTTCAAACTCAATGGTATTATTTTAATACATTAAGTTATCACAAATCACAGCAGCAGAATTGTAGATGAGCATAGAATTCACATTCTAGGATCAACCGTTGGATTGTTGAAGATTTCATTTTTGCTTCTTGTCTTTCTTCTTTTTGTTAAATGTGGAATGAAATATGTTAAAAACCCACATCCAAGGCAAATTCCACTCAAAACGTAGAGAACACCGTCATAGGACCCCTGTGTACCTCTAAAGTGACCTAAAAGTAGACAATAATCGCCGCTTTCAATATATATAATTTTAGAATTATTTTAAAAATGCACTAAAAAACTATACACATCATCTATACATATATTTCTCTTATGTGGCTCCGTAAACGCTTGTATTTCTTTATTTATTGGCAACATTATAGTTATTTTTAAGTTTTTAGGTTGTCTTAAGTAATAAATTAAGTATTGTTGAATAAGTAGTTACACGTTAAGCATTTATTTAGTATAATTTTGTATTTTTATAGAAATAAAGACTTCATTATGAAATGATTATTTAAATTCATGTTTGATCCTTTCTAAAATGGCTGTAGAAATTTTATACATAAACGGGAATATTATGACGCAAACTGTCCTATCAATTCTTCGTGACATATCTTGCCTTTTTCAAGTAATAGAATATACTTTATTTGATACTCAAGTTATGGCTCATACTCAAGTGGTACGCGAAGAAGTAGTACAGCAGTAATGGAACATTGAGATGAGTTTTCCATTTTATTTCATGACAAAGATGGAAATAATTTCAATATTTCTGTTGCCTGCTATGAAATGTCCCTAATGTGCTGTGCATTCGACTTGAAAATCACTAAATTTTATTTGTTGTACAAAAAAAATTTAAGGGTTTCTAGTATGGAATAAATGTACTGAATTACTAAATTTTTAACTAATTTTTGTAGTTAAGGCAACAGCCTTAGGATTTTGTTGTTCTATACAAAAATGTAGAACTAAAAAGCCAGAGACGAGGCGAAAATAATAATAAATTGGGATAATTTGGTTTTCAAAGTAGTTAAATTTAGAATATGTTGCTGCATTAGTTTATCTAATATTTCTGTGCTTTGTAATTTGTTTAATAAGTAAAAAAATGCGTTTAATAAATAAAAAATGTATTATAGATATACTATTTTTAAGGCATAGGAAAAAATAATAATTTTACCTATCATAGGCGACATTCCTAGACTAAATGGAGGGTATAAAATGAGCCTAGAACCCATTGCCATAGTCCTTTTATCTTCTTCTATGCAATCTGGTATTAACGCGATCATTAAAACAAATAGTGCTCCTATAAAAACACATACAAAGAGCTCACATAACAGCACAAGTACATAATGATGAACGAAGATAAACGCTATGAATGATACAGATGCGCAAACAAAACATATTATTGTAGTTGTCGGTGTAGTTAAGTAATATTTATCGTTAAAAACTCCTGAGCCAAGGCGACCACATAAATCAAAAACGGGTAGACACACAACGTAATATATCTCCAAATTTGCACCAACGCCTTTATCACGAACGAAATCCAGAATTATAGTAAATATGGTGAAACAAATGAACAGAGTACCAGCATTGATTAAAAGTAAAAGAAGAAACGGCAGATCAAGATAAACTTTTAAAGATAAAATCGAACTTCTCCATCTGTTTCGTTTTTTACCATCTTTTGAATTACTGTCAACTAACACTCCACATTCGTGTTCATTTTGCTTGCATGAAACTTTCAATTCAGGCCCTTTTTCTGTTTCATGAGATGTTGATATTTGTGTTTCATGTTGCTTTTCTGGTTCAAAAGATTTTAAAATATGTGTTTCATTTTCTTCTTCTGGTTCAAGAGAATTTAAAACATGTGCTTCATTTTGCTCTTCTACTGAATGAAGTTTAAATTTCGTGTATTTATCTTTGTATGGATCAGATTTTTTTGCAATAGGATTTTTCAGTAGCATAGAAGCTGGAATAGTATGAGCCATTACAGCTGATAAAATCAGAAAAGATCCTGAAACGCCGTATAAATTTATAGAGTTCTCAATTAAAAGGGGTAAAAAGATGCTGCCTATACAGGCGCCAGATGTTGCAAATCCGTTAGCCTTGCTTTTACTTTCTGGAAATAGTTCATTCAAGAGTGCTGGCAGCATGTGATTTCCCAAGACATAACCAAGACCTAAAACAAATATTAAATATGAAACAAGATGTTTTATATTTAAGCATGAGAGAAATTAACGAGAATGTGTAACTGATTTTGTCAATCCCGTTGTGTCACATTTTGTATAAAAACTTTATGATGGATATTTATTTTGATCATAAAAGGGACTTTAAGACTTACGTAATATTTTTTAAGCTGTGAAAATTAATAATTTTGTAATATTTTTTATATAGTCCCAAGCTTTACGAATATAAAGATGTGCGACTATACTAAAAAGAGGCAAAAAATCTTAGTTTTAAAATTACTAAGTTATGTTTCAGTTAACTCTTCTCAAAACTGTGCTAATGATGAAAAAAAGGTTGATTTATTGACCTCAGATTTTTAGGTCGAAAAAAAACGAATCATCCTGAATATCTATTGATATAATGATCATATTTTCTGGTGCTAGATCTTAATCTTAATGGTTTAAGGAGGTGACTTCAAATACGTTAATTTATTAGGACAAACGGTATTTTAAGTTACGGAATTATACACAAAAACATACTTTCTTTCAATACACAACATTTTATTGACAGATTTGGATTTCTGACCCTTAAAATAGGGTGAGGTGTAGCCGCAATTTGGGAATTATTTAATGTTCAGGATCTATATTTTGAGAGTAAGAATTCCAAATCCATCGAAAAGAAGGTAAGTTTATTCAAAAAAAGTATTTTTTTGTGTCTGATATCGTAACGTAAAATATCGTCTGCACTAACTAATCAGCAAACTTGAAGTAACCCTCTCGAATCATTAAGATTTAGTTCTAGTTAATGAAGTACATTAGATCAAAAGCTATTCAGTGGGATTAATTTTTTTCTCCCACTGTACGCATGATTTGGAATAGATGATTGGTTATTCATAAAGGAACTATCAAAGATACATTACTGTTCTATTCCCAGAATTATTACACGTTATTGTGGGCATAATCCTCAATTACTTTAATATCACCTAATATACAGTAATTCATGTGTGGAAATAAAATAAAGCTATTTGTGTCTTTATCTGTTGCTTATAAATATCACATTCGGATCTAATGCAAATCCATGGACCAATATTGTCGCCATAGATAAAGGCGGAGGATTTTTGAGATTTATGAAAGAAATTGTTTTACAGTTTAAGGAAGTGCTTGGTTGTTAATGTTAAAAAATAAACTTACCAAACATCAATCCCCATAATAGCGTTATCGCTAATATGTCCTCCGCAAAAAAGCAAGCACCTATGCTAATTGTTGATATTGAGCATCCAATTAATATCATTGATTTCATTCCGAAAATTTGAAATAAGTAACCAACAAAGGGGCCTGTAATTAAAACAAATCAAAATTTAAAAACTCGTGTGTAATATCACATATCAAAATATGTTGAGGGTACAACTTTCTAAAAAGGATCATTCTGATTTGGTAAAAACAAACTCTCCTAGATAGGAGCCCCTATCTAGGAGGATTTGGTAAAAATTAAAAAAAATTAGGCATCATACACTTTGTTATTGTTTAATTTTAATCGAAGAAATAATTGAAGCAAATGTCTACTTTTTTATTTAGATTTATGTTTTATATTTTTTTAACTTTTGAATTGTTAATAATTATGATAAATAATTACAATAAGTTCTTAAACTTCAAGAGCTAATAATAAATATTAAATTTCAATATGATTAGTAGAATGGTCTTGCTCCAAAATATATTTTTCTTTAACCATTTACATCAACTTGAACTTCAATCTCTTGTGGCGTTTTTGTAAATCCGTAAACCAGGGATAATGCTTAACTCTGTAATACATTTTTATTTTAGCATTTTATTGAACGACATGAGAAAAACTGGTAGGCCATGCGAGAAAGAGGGCAGATCTTCAGAAAGAATCATTATATAGTTAGCTAAATTTTTCTGGTCTCATATGTGGAGCAAAATTAGCATAAATAGATGCATTGTTTTTTGTGCCCACGACTTGTTGAGATAATGTTCTCAAAATAAATTCATTTCTCTTTAAAATATTTTGCATGTTTCCAAACTTTATGTCTTTTCTGAAAAATTTGTTTGGGGTAAAAAAAGCAACTAAAAAATACCCTTAAATGACTAACATTCCAAATAGACACGCTGTATTCCTTGAGACTCAGCGGCTCCCCACAAATTATTCAACATGCTTAAGTTCTGTCCTTCGTACCATTAATATTGCATCGTAGTAGGTGCCATTCCCATCATTAGTTAAGTTTTTTATTTGCGCAATGCTTTGCTCATTGATTCCTTGCCCAAGATGCAGATCATTCCCAAACTCATTACGCAGTATCTACTCCTTATCTCAAAAGTAATCTGTAATATAAGCTAATTTGATAACTGGCACTATCAACTCAATATTGGTCGTCAATACAACTATTGCATGATGAAATTTTAGAACAAATCATTACTTACCTGAGAGGTTTCTAACTATATAAGTTAGAAAGAAAGGAAAGGATGCCTGCTTTCTATTGACATTGTATCGGGTCAGAGCTTCCACAAAGTATACTGCCGAAAGTCTAGCGGTACCAGCGAGCATGAAATTAATGATAAAGCTCCCAATCAATATTTTCCCGCCCTCAATAGTTTTTGTTTTCATCTGAAAAAAATTAAGAAATATAAACAGAATAATATTTAAAAACAAGCTATAAATTATTTATAGCTCTTTTTAATATGGCTCTTTTTAATAAAGGAAAGATCGTGAGTAAAAGGAAAAATAAACTTGAAATTTCTTTTGCTATTTTGTCCTGAAAAGAGCATATTTTGCGCTATAAATTCAAATATATTCGTATGAATATTTATTTACAACTCTTCCATTTTCCGATATAAACTTCAACACTATTGTTACTAAAGTTTTATTTCTTATTTGGGAACAATAAAATGTTGTTTCACCAGATCTACGTACCCTCCTCTAAGATCTGGGAAAAGACTGCTGGACGGCTGTGTTTAAAACATGAAAAACCGTTATGGAAAAAGAATAAGATGAAAATTTAAATTCTTGACCTATGGTTTGCCAGGGCCTTGAAGTGCTTTAATAGTGGTCGTCCTGTTAAGGTACCTCCATAGGACGCTACAGCACACAAGTAGCCAAGAGTTTAAATAGTTGAAAAGTTGATTTTTGTTGAAATGAAAACTAAAATGTTTATATTCCAAATTTTATAAACGCTGAGAAAGGATTCTAAGATCTAAATAGATCTAAAAAACGCATCTATTGCCTTGTCGTTGAATTTGCTTTAAATTTTTAATTGAAGAGTTTCGTAATAGTAGCTACATCGTTTCTCGTTAAATGTCTATTTTTTCAAATTTTGAAATTTCTATCATATAGTTCACAAAAATACGATATGACTTTGGCATATAATGACTGTTTTAATGACTAAACTATTGGGACTATATATTCCAGAGTCCGGTAACCCCAAATATTTTATAAGTAAAATATTCAAATCTGTCACAAAAGGTATGTTTATTCAGAGAAATTATGTTTTTGCGCTTGATTCCGAAACTTAATTAATTTTTGATTCTAATTAACCATAAAATTGGAGCTCAATTGGTGAAAATCCGAACATTAGAACAAAAGTTCTTTTGGGGTTCATATATTATTTATTTTGTACACTGTACACGTGTTTCTTTCAACATAAATGTATTTCTTCAAAAGTGAAATTCTTTTGACATAAATACATTATTTTTCTTTTTGTATACTGACTAAATTATTTTCTTTGAGTATATAAAGCCTACAATGTATGCATAGATTTAAAAGGATATATGAATACGCAAAAATGGGAGTTAAATGAATTCTAGAGGTTTAGAAAAAATGTAATGCACTTTAGTTCAAAAATTCATTTTTGGTGAAAATAAATACACTCTATAACAAAAAAAAAAATCGACGCACCAAGAAGCAATCATCCGATTGCTTTGAAATTTCGTATGCATAAATGTTTTGAACAGATCAGGCTGGAATGATGCCGACTGTTGACGTATAGTCTTTAACGACGAATCCAGCTTCCAACTGTGTCCTGACGATCATCGAAGACGCGTTTGGAGACGCACAAGGCAGAGGGGGGGGGGATCCTGCCTTCGCTATTGCACGCCACACCGGCCCTCAACAAGGCATTATGGTCTGGAGTGCCATTTCCTTCGACAGCTGGACCCCTTTGGTCGTCATTAGATGTACACTTATTGCACAGCGGTACGTCGACGGCATCCTAAGACCTGTTTTGCTACCGTTCCTTTTTTAGCGCCCTGAACTGGTTTTTCAGCAGGACAATGCCAGACCACATACAGCACGTNTTGACAGCCGGACCCCTTTGGTCGTCATTAGAGGTACACTTACTGCACAGCGGTACGTCGACGACATCCTAAAACCTGTTTTGCTACCGTTCCTTTTGCAGCACCCTGAACTGGTTTTTCAGCAGGACAATGCCAGACCACATACGGTACGTGTTGCTATGAACTGTCTGCAAGCTTGTCAAACTCTTCCTTGGCCTGCCAAATCACCATATTTCTCTCCCATCGAGCATGTCTGGGATATGATGGAAAGGCGATTGCATTTGGTACGGAATGTTGATGACCTCGTTCGACAATTGGATCGAATTTGGCAGGAAATACCGCAAGAGACCGTATTTTTTTAACT
>NC_092213.1:64053445-64078416 GCF_043381705.1 Parasteatoda tepidariorum
TAGTTGCATTTCCACTCGTGTTCTATCCACCAATTTTCGTTTCAATCGGACAACTCCTTCTTGGTGCGTCGATTTTTTTGTTACAGAGTGAATTAATTTTTAATTTAAATAATTTCTATTTAAATGTAGTTCAAATTGAAATCATTCATTCATTTCATTCAATCATTCATTTCCTTCAATCATTCATTTCATTCAATCATTCATTTTAATAATTTATTTTATTTAATTTCTCTTTAAATTTACAATTTTTGCTCATGGAAACTAATGATGCCTATTAATCTTTGCTTCATGATGTTTGATAAAATTGCCACGATACATAAGCTGAAAAGTTCAAGGTTGTAAATCTGGTGTCTTAAATGCTTTATTAAAAGCATGCTGTGTCCATCTTTTGACAAAATATATCCACGAACGTTAATGAAACATTCTCTTGTTTATCTGTTTCATTAAAATTTTCTTTTTTTATTTATGAAATATTTTTCGGTTGCATATTTAAAATAGACTGATTTGTTTTTTTTAAAAAAGAATTAATAAAATTTAATTTTTTTTCATTCCCAATAAAATTTTATTCCTTAATTATATAATTTAAATTATTATAAATTATAGAAAAAAAACTTAATATAAATTGTAAGATTAAATGTATTTGTAAATCTATTTACTTACGTTTTCTTGAATATTCACTATTCAATGTAGTTTTTAAATAACGATAAAGAAATATGATCCAAAAACATTATCCTCACATCGAGTTTCAAAATTAGCTTCGACAGTTAGCAGTCGTCGTAATAAGTAAGATTAATCAGAAGTTGGTGTTGATGACACGACCTTGGCATGGACAAATATTTATAGCTTGTTTTTCCTCTTCCATGTGAAAAAAAAAATAATACTACACAGAACGTTTTTTCTATGAGTTAAAAACAGTTGTTTATTATCAACGCTTCGTGACAGATACTAAACGTCTGAATATAAGGATGTTGCCAGGTTATGAAACATGCAGTATTGTAATTCTAATCGCTGTTTGTTTTTAATTCAAATATAATTTCCACTTTGTAACCTAAAAAGGCATTTAATAACAAATTAAATAATGCCGTGGTATTAAAAATTATGTTTTAGATTTTTTTCATTCTAGCAAATTTTAATCGCATTTCGTTTTTATGTTAATATTTCGTAGATGTAAACTAAAAAAAGCATTTAAAAATATATTAAATATTACTATTGTATTAAAAATCAATACAATTAATTAAGTAAATGTACTTGTTTCTTAAATTCGTTTTGTAGTTAAATATTTTTTGTTCTCATGAAACAAGTATTAAACTTCTTTAGAATTTATTACTTTTTAAAACTGTTGTATGTAATTAACTGTAAATATGTTAATTAACCAAAACTAGGATTTCATACAACTCTAGGCTTGCCCTTTATAGTTAAAAACTACTGTTGTTAAATATTGCTCCAGGTACACGGGATACTAAACTTGTCATCCTTACGAGTTTTAAAATTGTCTCACAGCATTCTAGTCATACAATATTTGTCTGCTGTATAATTTTTAATACATGTAATTAATGTATGTTTTACGTCTGTACGACTCTGAAATTAAAAAAAGAGAAAAAAACATATTTATTTATAAGCGAAATACTTTTTGTGAAAATTCACTAACCATTATTTTGTGTTCTACCACCTCCACTCTGGCTATTATTACTTAAATACTTGCAGTGGGCTTTTTCAGTAGAAGATCAAAATCTTTGAAGTAAGGCTATTTTCTTAGACATTGACCGCCAAAATCTTCTTGTGCTAACAGTGAACCACACAGGTATATATTTCTGTGTTACATACTAACGAATATTTCCAAGGAAACCAGCAGGTGGATTTGGAGTAAACTTAAAAATTATCCTAAGGTAACAAGAAACTAAAATTTTACACAACTTTCAAGGTTAATAAGAAGTGACTGCTTTAAAAAAATAGTGAGCTCAAACAGAACACCGTGAACACTTTTAAATAAAATTTAATTGAAAGAAAAAATGAACGTCGTTGTGCAGTATTCAATTATGAACCATTTGCAATGGTTGTTCTAGCATGTTTGGTGAGCCTAAACATCAGAGGAATAATTGCAGCACACACAATGCATAAAAATATGAACAAACAATAGAGTCCATCATATGATCCTAAAGTTTCTCTGAAGTAACCTGAAAATAAATAAACATAGAAATAATTTTTTTAGGATACATAATGGTTTAATATTACTTCTGAACTTTTTTTAATGTTTCAGTTCTGCATTACATATCTTCTAAAATAAAATTATTTCTCTATTTTCATTTGAATTTAAATTACGAAAATAACTTTTGAAATTTCAGCTTATTTGATTTTAGGCTCATTTTGTTTTCTATCTCAATTAAACAAATCTTTGTCATTTTACATACGTAAGGATTGTTCACGCTTAATTTTTCTACTCTTTAATTTTTTTGTTTAAATGCATTGACTAACTCGCATTCAAGAAATTTTTGCAGCAATGGAAAGGAGAAAAGCCCTTTAAGATCTTCAGTGGGTTTTCGACAATAATAAAAGTCCTTTGCTGATGTCATAGGATTTGATTAGGGATGCTCAATGGTGCTAAAGTTAGAAATACCATAAACTACATCTTTCCAGGTCAGATATACTTGAACACAAAATTTTATTAAACGAAAACCTTAAAGAAGATTGAAGTTAGTCGGGTTTGTACAGGCCTGATTCTAATTATCGGGTTTTATAAGAGATTTGATTTGTGTTCAACCAATTACCTACTAAAATTTAGAGCTAGAAGTAGAAACATACATTTCGCTCATGGGCTGCAATAGCGGCACAACTCAAAAAATCATGTTTTGAGATAAGTGGGTTTAAGGTTTTCATTGCTAAAGAAAATGCATAAGAAACGCTTTAGTTTGCTTAAACGAAGATTACCTTCAAGTTGAATTATGAGTTGTGCTGGTATTGCGTTGAAAAGAATGTGTATTTTAATATTTTCACTGTTCTTGGTCCAAAACTCGTGTGTTTTTTGAGTTGTGCCACTATTGCAGCCCATAAGCGATATATTCTTATGTGTTACAGAAAGAAATTATTAAAATTACCTATGAGAGGGGATGACGTTAAAACTAAAGCTCCATATAACAAATATCTGGATGCAATTGCCATCGTTTGGTGATCTTTATCAACACACTTAAAAATCATTCCCGGGTAAACAGTCGTGATTGCACCTGAAGCTAGTGCATACCAACATGCTCCTGCCATCATTATGCCAAAACGAGATGTCCACATTATAAAAAACATTGAAAGAGCCATTTGACCGTAGCACAGTATTGCATAATTTGACAATGTTAAATAGCCAAGATCAGTCACCCAACCAAAACAAGCTCGACCAATCAAGTCAACGAATGGCTGTAGCATTAGGAAATAAATCTCCAAGTCTCTTGAAATGCCTTTGTCTCTAGAATAATCTATCATAGTTGTCCAAAATAATGTTGTAACATAAGTCGCCAATCCTATATTTAGCATCATCATTAAAAATGATAACTCCTTAAAGACACTGAAGCCATATAGATTTTTCTTTTGTTTATCTTTTAAAATCGATGTTAGAGGCAAACTAGGCATAATGATAGAGGTTTTTCTCACGTTTTCTTTTTCCTCCGAGACCGTATTCAGACTTCTATTATCCTCTTTATTTTGAGTTTGGAATTCAAGGTTAACTGCATATTTTGTGGCAGATTCTGTTTTGGTTTCATATGTTGCAAGGTTTTTTAAATTTCCTTCGCTAAGTTTGTGGTTTAAGGATGCTGCAGTATGGGCCTCCTTTTGGCCTTCAGTTACATCAGTTTCTGTGTCTTCCTCATATTTGATGTTACTTGAATTTGCTTGATTGTTGATTTTAAGCTTTTTTTCATAATCTCCTACATCGTAATTAAGTTGTGTGTTTTCATTAGCTTGATGTTTAATTAGATTATGTTGCAAAGCACCAGCTAAGTGTATATAAATTCCAACAGGAATAGAATTTAGCATGATACCTGATAAAATTAAAAATGCACCTGAAACTCCGTATAAATCTATTAAAAAGGTTGCTAGTGGTGGAATAAAAAGTGCTCCTACGCATGATCCAGCATGGGCGATGCCATTAGCCGTGGTGAAATTTCTTGTAAAATGTTTTTTGATAATATTTGGGGCAAGTGCAGTACTGAATGCCAGTCCAACTCCTACAAAGAAGCACAAAGTTTGTTTATGCTGAATAAATTCGTTATAAATTAATAATAATTTTAAGGATATATGAATATGAAACGAAATATAAAAGTTATTTTCAAGTACTGCTATTATTAGCGAAAAATTTAAATTATGGTTGTGAACTCATCAAATTTGTTTGAACAGTATAATGTTGTAAGAATATAAATGTTACTTTAAAAAATTACTTCTTCATCATGAAAAATCACTTCTGTTCACCAAGAGATCTAAATGTTTATAATACTAATTGATAGTAATATTTGAACTTGGGAAGTAGAAGCGCAAGCGTTAGCAAACAGAATTCCTTTTAGTACATATATGTTAAGTGAATAATTTTAGCATTTTAATAGAAAAATTGTTTTCTGCTAAGAAAAAGCAATTATTGCGAAGCAATCATCGGGGTCGGTGAGGGGTAGCGTGCAGGGAGCTTAGCCCCCTAGTATATATACATATAAATACATTCCATTCCTACAAGACAAATAAACTGGTTTTTAATCCCTTCTCTGCTCTTTCAAAAATCAGTAAAGATTGATAAAAATTTGGAATTAGATTTACTTTCTTATTTCTCACTTAAATATTAATGTGATATCGTAAATTAGCATAGATTTTTTGTTTTATCGTTTACGGAAACTCTAGAAATATACATTAACAGTACTAATTACCGGAACAACTTGTATAGGTATCAATACATTATTATAGAAAAGAAATTTTTCCTAACCAAAAACAATTCCCAATAGTAAACTCATTCCAACAATATTTGAAGCGAAAAAACATGTTCCAAAACCAATAGCTGCTAGCACACAACCAACAATAGTAACTAGTTCCAAACCAAACGTTTCCCCTACAACACCAAATACAGGACCTGAAAAAAATGAAATTGATAAGTTCAGAAATAGTTTTAATATCTTTCTGCATCAAAGAATCGTAATATTACCACCGCTGTTTTGGGTGTTCAAGTTAACGTTACATTTTGTTTAGATTTTGCGCAAATATATATATATATATATATATATGAAAGACTTAGAAACTTGAAACTACAAGGGTGCGTTAAAAGTTCCACACGGAGTAAAACGGAATAAAAAAAATTAGCATTCAATAATTAGTTAGAGAGTTATTAAGTAATAAACTTGTAGGCAGCTTATATTATACGAGCGCTCTACATGCCACAGGAATGCAGCTTGAAATTTTCTATGAAAGGGCCATGATTATCTATGAACTTTAAAAGTTATTTTTATTTGAAATGTTGTTTTTTTTGCGAAATTTTTATCACTCCTTTTGTTTTACCTTACATTTTGCTTCGCTGCACAATTCCCCCCCCCTCATGATTCCGTAAAAGATTGAAGCATTTATTTTAATTTAATTTTACGTTCTTTGATTTTCCGTTATAGTATATAAGTGCCCCTAGATGCCTTATAGGGTTTAAGTCTGATGACTGGGAAGGGGTACGAAGCTGATTTGTCACATTGTAAAACAACCCTAGCCTAATAATGTACGCCGTTATCATCATTGTTCTGCTGAAAGTAAAAATTACCGTTTATTTCATTTTTCTTGCCAGTTGTCTGGTATTTTTTTCAGTATGTTCAAGCAGTGAGTTTCATTCCCTCGTTAATATAGACAGTGTTCGATTGTCATAAGTTTTTTTTTTTATTGAAAATCTAGATTTCAAAATTTTCTAATCTTTTTTTAATATAAATTTCCATCGTTTTTTATGTTAAAGTATTTGTAAAGTTTTTATAGGCTTTTTTAATGTCCTTAATGAACTTCCATATTGTTGGATGAGCCACGTTGAAGCTCGTTTTGCATTCTCAGATTTATAGCCTCAACATAATTGTGCGATATCCACCATTTAAAATTCATTCAAAAACATTCACTGTACAGCATATTCAAACATACACACTTTAAATTTTACTTTTTTTCGAGAAAAAAAAGTTAAGCGAAGTTTTTCTCACATATTAAATGTCTATTTTTGGACTTCATACGTTTTTCGGATGAGAATAAAAGAGTTAAAAACAAATCTATTTCCCTCACTTAATAATTTTTAAATACTTCTTAACGATTTAAAATTCCTGATTTTCTGTTACTGTAAATAAATAATTTAATAAACTAAAAAAATATGTTTAGAGTCATTGAAATATAGCCACCGTTATGTAAATAATTAGAAATGCGATGGAATGTTTTCTTTTCTACGGCAGGCACTGAACTTTCGTTCTTCACCTCGGAAGATTCATTCCCTGTGCCGGATTCGAACCCACAACCATTGGCTTCACAGTTGGGCACTCTGACCGCTCTGTCACTTGGCCGGCAATGCGGTGGAGTGTCAATATCAAAATAGACGAATCGAATTAGCAATGGGGCTGAATTGGGAAGTGAACGAAATGGCAACAGGTTTGAGACGGTGGAATCGAAATGGTAGGACCAAAGTAACGTGACCGAAATATCATGGGCTGTAAGAAAATATAGTTGAGTTAGCTTACATGCATTAATGTAGTAATTAGCAATCATGTAAAAATTTATCAAAAAGCAAGTTTGAACTTGTAGAAAAATTTCCCAGTGGCGTTTCTTTTGAACAGAGGCTTATCATCATATTCTCATAACTCTCTTTTTTTTTCATAGAAACGATTATTAAGGCAACTTTTCTCTTAAGAACAAAAAGTATTATTACCTCCTAAACATGAAATCAACAAAAACAGAAAAATAGGTAAGGAAGCTGTTTCTCGATTCGTATCATAATGTTCTGTAATTAAGACTAACAACAGTCCAGCAATGCGATATGGAGTTGTGCTGAGGCAGAGTATGACAGAAAAAGAGGCTGTCACTAACCAGCTGGTATAGCTTTCGTACCCTATGATCTTCATTGATTTTCAAAAGAACCTGTAAATTGCTTCAATTAATGAATTTGATTACATGATTTATAACATATAATTTAGGGGAGATTGTTGTACTTTGATATTTCGACACATTTATTTCATGCAGAATGTAATATCACGTACTTCAGAAACAAAAAATGTTGAAAGTATTACGTGGTTTTATGCCTTGTACTATCGTATGAGGTGTACCATGAAAGTTTGTCGGCTATGACTTGGATAGTACTAATTTTTAATTCTTGTTTTCTAATTTTGAAAGTTGATTGAAGGTGGATTTCTTTGTAATTTAGGTTTGTTTTTAATAAAATTTTCAAAAAGCTTGTTTAAAATAATATTTATCAATTGATTCATAAACGTTATTTCAAATGACATTTTATGTTAATAATTCAAAATCTATAAATTTATCAAAAGCATTAAAATGTCATGCGCAAAAGGAATTACATCTGTTTTATAAGCTAACTGGAGTCCAGAAGCGCCTTTTGCAAGCATAAGGGTTCAGTTCTGAACCGAAGCACACTTTTTTAATTTTGCTTGGTTTAGCCAAAAAAGGTCACTTTTCCTTAAGAAAATTCGACATTCTATCTTGTGAATTATAATTCGAAATTTATCGTCTTCAGTTGTACTTTTCAAGGAAAGTATTAGAGCGTTTTATTTAAAAATGAAATTGGTGAGGAAAAAAATAACCCAGAAATTAAAAAAAGGTCCTTTTGCAAAGGTCTGGATCATTTGAAGTTGTCCAGAAGACATCAGATGGTCGCGGTATAAAATATTATAAGGACTGATTATAAAAAAATAATAATTATTAAAAATAAAAAAATAATGAAAATATTATAACTGCGTATTCTGAATGAAGAATTTCTTACTAGTAGGTACAACATTCTCTCCTATATATGTTTTTTTTTAAACTTTATACATAACATAATACTTCTGGTTTTTTAACCAGTTCTGTTTTCGGAAATTATGCGGGAGGGAAAAAATTGCATTAATATTGAAGGAAATGTTTTGAAAAAGACCACAGTAAAGCACGGCAGATCTCCTCACCTCTAATCACTCTATTATGTTAACTTTTTTTTAACTACAAAAAGTTTGCTTTTACCTCCCAAACATCGAATTAACAAGAACAGAAGAATAGGTATGGAAGCTATTTCTCGATTTGTCTCGTAATATTCTGCGATTAAAACAAACAACAGTCCAGCGATGCGATATGGAGCTCCGATGAGGCAAAATATGACAGAGCAAGACGCTGTCACGAACCAACTGGTATAGCTTTCGTAGCCAATGATCTTCATTGATTTTCAAAAAGAACCTGTAAATTGTTTACATTAATGGATTTGATTGACACACATTAAAATGCACAATTTCTTTTCTGTATTTAAATTGTGTGTCTAACATGAAGCGTTCTGGTTTCAGAAATTTTATAGGACAGGAAAGGCATTAAAATTTTATGAAATGTTTCTTAATTATTCTTAAATGCGTTTTATTTTTTAATAAAACACATTTTTTTTATTTAAATTTTTAAAAAAAGCATATTTCATTTAAGTATTTTTGTTACGAGAATTGATTCACTTAGTTTTATATTTCATTGATTTCACTGCCGGAAAAGAACAGCAATAAATTTTTGTTATATTTCATTATAAAAGTATATTTAACAAAAAAAAAAGGAATTTCATATTAAATTCCAAGTAATAAAATGACTAGTTATTTCTCCAAAATGAAATGTTATGCTATTTTGTAAAGATACCTTTTGCAAAAAAACAAATTTTGTGTCAGTTTCTTTTAACCTAATGTTTTTATACTTTTAAAAAGTAGCTGAAAAATAATAATTTGCTGTTTTTATTGCAATATTTCCACTTTTTTCACCTGACAATATGTAAAATCCTTTAATCAAACTTCAGAAGTTAAAGAAAATAAGTATGACGTTTAAAAATTAATATGAAATTAAATTTTAAAGAAAAATGTATCACACCCGCATTGAAACTAACGGCTTTAAGTACTTTAATTGATATATTATAATATAGTTATTTCTATATAAAATATTGAATTACCATAAAAAAAAATTTCAGACAAATTCATATTTTTATCGGTGTTTCTTATCATGAAATATGAATATTTAAGAAAGTCTTGTATTGCTAGATTTAGAAAAAAAAATATAAAATTACTTTTACTCCTAAAATATAGAATTTTTTTAAAATTATAATGAGTGCATTTTATGAAATTGAATAATAAAGGCTTCCCACACTATGTTCTTAAAGAGGTACCACTTTTTAGATTTAAATTTTTATCAGTGACAGATCACTGATAATTATATTTGAAATATTTTAATAATAAAATGTAGTCACTTATATTATTTTTTTGTTAAAAATATTTTGGAAGTAAGTAATAAAAGTTATTTTAGCAAAGTCTGCAAGTAGTACGATTTAGGAAACTTGTTGGCTAGCTCATAACACCTGCTCCCTAAATCTTATTATCCTCAAAATATCTGTTATGAATAAGTAGAGCATGTGTTACGTATATTAGTAGTTTAATAGCATGAAAAAATGTGATAGTACATTTTTGTACTATACAAATATAGTAACAGTATTTGTAAGCCTATAAAATGTTCATGTAACAATGATGTTACGATCGACCAAGTTGATTTTAAGAAACGGCACAATGCAGGCAATTGACCTCAATGTATCAATTTATAATTTTCATAAACACGAGAAATAAGCTAAACTGAGTTAGCAGTGTAAATAAAAGCTCTTAGAAAGATGAGTTTAGCTCCTAATAAATGAGAGTTAAAACTTCAAATACAATAATATGAACCTGTTACAATAATATGAACCCATTTTTTTTGTAATTTACAACTTTCTAAATTTGCTAAATACTAATTTTTAAATCAGTGTTTTTTGCATTTGAATCTGTTATTTCTAAGCATTGAATCTTATATCAGTATATACACAGACCTTGACTAGTTTCTCCTTCTTAGATTTACAAAATGTAATTATTTTTCACCATTATCAGTTTTACATTTTTTTAAAATTAACTGTTTTTTTCCTTTTTAGTTTCAAATTTCATAATTTATGGTATTTGAACCAGATTTGATTTGCAGAGTTATCAGTTAATAATTAGTGGTGTCAACAGCCAGTTGAGAGTTTTAACTTTTGTGCAATTTTTTTATAGTAAAAAATACATTCATTTTCTTATTAGCGGTACAAAAAATTTAGAAAGGGTGCACAAAAGTCATAAGTTTGGGAAACACTGGGTTAGCCTAACTGTAAGGAGATTTTAACCCATGATCTGTTTATCACTGAGGATATGTGAGCCGGATGCTAAATTCGTATCTGCTAACCATAGCTGGTATTCGAACCCGGGTCTCCCTATTGGAAGGCGAATGCTCTATCCTCTGCTTGATAAACAATACTTAATGTTTTCATAGAAAATATTAATTTATTCTTTTTCTTATCCAAGTTTGATGCTGTGTCGAAATAATATAAAAATTGTACTCTAAAAATAGCATATTTATCATGTTTTAATTAATTTTAACTAAAGACTTTGAAACTTAGATAATCAACTTTAAGATACTACACTAGTGAATTTTTTGTTGTTGTTATCCAGACCACTGGTAATTTACTGCAAAGATAGAAAAAAGGTCTAGATATCAAGATGTATAATATTTTGAGAACTTTTTTTTATCTTGAGTTCAGATATGATTAAGTTAGATTCACATCACTCAAAATAGATCTCCAACATTTGTGTGTTTTCATAACTCTCAGATTATTTAATTCCATACACGTGTTTTTGTTTTAGTATTATATATTTTGTATTTTAACGGCAAACGTAAATAAGTTAGATCCAACACTATTAGTTAATATTAGTTAACGACAGTAAATACATAGGTTTTACTTCTTAGAATTTACTCTATATTTGTTGTTTTGTAAGCTGAAAGTCCAAAAATTAAACATTTCTAATAAAAACTGTCATTGTTTGAATAAATAGCTTTCATAAAATTCTGATAAGTGTTATTTAAATAGTCAAAAACTTAGTCTAAGTCACAAACTTAGTCGTGTTTTTGAATATTAAATTAAAACGATTGATAAAGTATTTTAAATGAATAAGTTTTATTAATCATTATGAAAAAAAGTAAAATATGAAACAGATTTTTATTTTTTCATTCTATTGACTATGAACATAACATGATATTGAACATGATTTTTCATTCTATTGATTATGAACATGATTGTTGTTCTTATCTTAGTGATTTCCTGTTTTCATTACTAATATAACAAGCAAAATAACTAAAACCTAATTTACAGAAAAATAACTTACCCTGTTCGAAAACAATTTGAATTAAATATGCTGATTAAATTTTTGTTAAACACAAATCATCATCAAATCTGTTTAAAAATAACATACATTTTATATAACTAGTTTCAATTGCTCAGCCGTTTTTTAGCGCCATACAAATAGGAAAAGGACTACAAAATACGTCTTTTTTTAGTGACCTCTAGTTGTTACTTTTTTTGTAGCATTTTATTTTTTTCTACATTTTTTTAACGAATGATTAATAAACATATGGAAAGGGCTTTCTCAACTTAATTACCACGTGAGAGTTGGGAAGATTATATTTCTAGCTGGCAAATATCATAAATGTCTGCTTGAAGGTTAAGGTGTATTTCAACTTTAAAATAATAGAATATTTGTATTTGGTATTGCACTGTATTTGTTTTAAATAGGAATGCCATTGCTAAATTATTTTTTTAAAATGTCCTTTTCATATAAGCATAGTTTGACAATGTACACTAGTGATTATAATGAGTTAATAGTGCATACATAAAATATACATCCTAAAAATAGTACGTTATATAAATTAGAAATACTCGTTTTTGGATAAAATTAGTGTTAAATGAGCTTTCATAGACACGTAATTCTTTCAAAATTCATGTTATTTATTTAGAATGAAAACAGAATGTACAGTGCTCAAAGGAAAAAAAAAGAAAGAAACAGAACACCTTTAATAACTTCTGATCTAATGATTGAATTTTCTCGCACTAAGACTCAATCTTAATGGTTCGATGGGGATGTGATCAAATATACTGAATAATTACCTCAAACGGTATTTTAAGTTACAAAATCAGACACTAAATCGTACTTTCGATGAATAAACATGTCTTTTTTCTATATACTTGGATTTCTAAATTTTCGGAAATATAGCCCCAATAGTTTGACCGGGAGTGTGGTAGAAAGTTTATAAAATTGGAAAGATTGTCGAAAGTTGAATTTGTTTTCTTGCGTATTTTGCCATTTGTTTACCTTATTTTTTACTAAATGGTAATTTTATTCTTTGTTCGGTAATCGAAACGTTTCTACACACAATTATGATTTTTGATCGAATTGTCCGTGAGAAATCAAATTTTAAAAAATCATGTATTTAAAATTTGATTTCTCAGGTATTATGTGACCAATCTTGTTCAAATATTAAAAAAAAAAATCTGCTGTAATTAAATAAAAAAAAATTCTCTCATCTCATATAAAATCATGTTTTGATGTGTATTATGATGGCTTAAACTCCGTATTTTTGGTGTATTTAATATATTTTTGGCGTGTTAAAACGAGTATTTTTTTGAATTCCTAAATTGGCTAATCTTAAATTATGATTAATTAAGGGTTTTTCTTTTTTTATTCTACATTGTAAAAAAATCAGGAACCTTTTGATTTAAATAACCAATTCTTGTATAATTTTTTAGTTACCTTGAAAAAATTAAAAGGGTATAAATAGTATTCTTAACAAAAATAGATTGATCAAAATAGAAGGAATGAACTAGTATCTTTTGCAACCTGATAGTTAACTCACTTCTGCAGAATACATTGTATGACGAAATCTTTGACTTATATTTTAAAACTATTTTTTTTAAATATTTATAACAGTCTTTTTTGTTTTAATGCAATGGAAATTTTAACAAAACTATGCGAATGTCTGAAAGCATAAGTATTTAAAAAAAATAAAAGATTTGTAAATGACTCAGAATTAAAGCAAATCATTCTAAATACTTTATTTCATAGATTTAAAGAAAATGTCGTTGCATTAAATAAAAACAATGCGTGCAATGGTTTGAGTCAATAAATAAAATAATACAGTATCATACAGATATTATCATGAAATTAAATACCAGCCAAATTATTCGACGCAAGATAAGATTCCATAACATTCTATGTAAAATATTAATTCTATGTAAGATACTATACAGCTTTATTCTTTTTACGCTACTGAAAACGGTTAGCACTTGTTTACTTTCGTGTATCAATTGGTTAACATGGTAATGAAATACGTTAAAAATAAATAGAAATCGCAAGTATATGAAAAATCTCTTGAATAAAAACCCATTTGATGTATGTTTAAATATAAAAGTATTGCATAATAAACTCGTGCAAAACATGTATTTATTAAAATCCCACACTGAGTCTAATAATTTGATTTAATTATTATAATATATTAATATAATACCTGATATAATAAATATTCCATATTTATATAATATATCGTCTAATTTAAACAATTGATACACGAACTTCAGCAAGTGCAAACCATTTACAGTCGCGTAAAAACAATAAAGCTGTATAGTATCACTTGATAACTAAGATTTTACATAGAATCTAATAGTGTGTCTAGTAATTTGGCCAGGGACGGTAATTAAAAAAATATTCTTACTGTTTGTTTATTGGTTTAGTATATGAACAATGTCTTCATCACTTTAAAAGGAAAACTGTGCATCTCTTACTCTTTTCAATAAAATCTTCGAAATATTTTTATTAAATTACTATTATTAGGGGAAAAACGTGGTTTCCAAGAATGGTCTGACTTTGGAAAAAAATCAGTACACCATTTTAGAGTTCACGTATAAGTCTTTGATCATTATCACCTAGTAAAAATAGTATGTTCGAATATTTTTATTACATGTTCTGTAGTTTCAAAATCAGCCTCATGTCTCTACTTTTATGCCACGTTGGGAAAATCTGTGCAACAAAGGCATTGCAACTGCGCACAATATGCACAAAGCTATTAACAAGATGTAAAATCCATCATATGATCCATGAGTTTCTCTGAAAAATCCTGAAAAACAATTAAGTATTATTTATATGACTTAATTTTTCAACATGAGAATAACGATAAGTATTTTAATACTATGTTTACAGAAAGTTTTGATACAAATAAAGATTATCATGTTTGTATTAAATTTAATTTAATTAAATTTGTACTGTGCTGGATTACCCATTAAGTCAGACTAGGCCATGGCCTGTGGCCCCCAATGATTAGGGGCCCCCTTGAAATGGAGGTTTTGAAAATATATTTTAAAAAAAATAAGCAGAACAATGATTTTTTAAAAAAAATCAATTTCAAATATATATTATTAAAATACAATAATTTTTTTTACATAATGTTAATCACATTTTTTTATTACTTATTTTAGTTAATATTTATAAGTATTATTATATAAATAAAAAATATACGAGAAAAAAAATTCATCTAAGGGCCCCCAAAATTTGAATGGTCTAGGGCCCCGCGTGCGCTTAATCCGGCCCTGAATTTGTATTATTAGTCTCAACCAAGAAAATTTATTGGATGCCTGCAAGTGACGTCATCGTAGGTCAATTGTGGCATTCGTAGATTAATAAGCTATTCAGGTTCGACATACACACGTGATTTCAATTGCAGGTATCTAATTAAATTTGATTTAAATCACATGGTTAGGCATTTCCCTTTTGCTCGAGTTGCAAGTACGCAGGTGTTAAAATATATTTACCTGATAATTATTTAAAATTTCCATTAAGTTTTTGAATAATATGTGTGGTTCAAATATTGTTAGTAAAAAACTATTCTACGTATTTTTCCAACTGGCTTTTAAATTCTAGTTTGGACATGGGTTAATTTTATATTATGCAGTCAGCATATTACATCATTGGCTAATTTTACTGTTATTTTAAAATTTGGTTCACCATATAAGTTTTTCCTAAGTATTGTAGGTAATGTGAAATCCTTACGATATTACGACGCAGACACTACACATATTCTCATCCTTAAAATAAATGAAGGACATTTATTTTTTTTCTTCAGTGTCTCGCATTCCTTGAAAAGTATTTGAATCGATTTTTCTCGTTGTTTATATTTAAAAAAATTTTTTTGACACTTGAATACCTTTAAAAAAAGGTAGGAGATCAAGGTTTCGCTCAACTATATTAGAAGGAATAGGACTTGACATCTTTTAAAACTAAGAACTTTTTTTTAATTTAAAGCAATAAACTTATACAGTGAAACCTGTTTTTGTGCGGTCCTTTTTTATGCGATTTTATTTTTGTGCGATTGGTTTTGTGCGATTTTATTTTTTGAGCGATTTTTTTTTGTGCGATTTATTTTTACGCGGTATATGAATCTTAGCGGTGTTAGCACCAGTTTAATGTTTCCCATCAATGTGCATATACATGTTGTGGACGAACTCTGATTACGTGGTCTCCTTGACATCGATGTATCTGAACTTCGTGATGCTCTGTTTATTTACTTTCATTAGTTCATTTATTATCGTCAACTCCATTTTCTCTTCTGTTTAAAATTTATTCTATGCTAAAAAAGTTGAAGTAAATCAGTAAAAAATCGCCTGCTCTGTTAAAATACATAGTATTTTAAAATTAAACCGTTATTTTTATTTTGTAAATTCTCGTCTGCGCGTATCTCAAATACTATACGCTTCGTATTCAGAGTTTTATACACGATTCATGTGATTAAGGATTCATTTTATAGTGAGATTAAAGGTAAATGAATTAATTACTTTTGTTTCCATTTATATGTAGTTTTTATGATTTTTATTTTATTTTATCTGATCACTGACTTTACAGTACCAAAAAACAAATCAATTGAAATCAAGCGACGAAAGCGATTTTCAACCAATTCATTCCAAGAAGATGCGCGTTTTGGATTACGACGAGTAACAGCAAACTATTTAATGTATAATTTGAAAACTTCTCCATGTATACGTACAATGAAGAATTAAATAATTTTACAATTTCTTTGGGTCTTATTTAATTTAATAGAAAGCATTCTCATATCTATTTCATGAACCATTGATGTATTTTCTGAGTCCGACTTTTTTTTATGAGGTCCCTATGCGCCGCATAAAAAAAGTTTTAGGTTGTATATCGTACAAAGTCGTTTTTATATGTAAAAGTCATAAAATTTTCGAATATTTTTTTTGTACGATTTCTTTTATGCGGTCCCTATCCACTGCACAAAAACAGGTTTTACTGTACATCTAAACTCAGATAGTCTATTTTAAAATATTAAAACACCTTTCTGAAAATGCCGTTACAAAAGAATTGTATTAGTGTAATATTTTCAACAGCAAAAAAAAAATCGAAAAATAATGCTTGCTACATCTCTATTATTCTCATTTGACGAAGAATTATTTACTTATATAGACTTATTTGACGAAGACTCATCTCTATTATTCTCATTTGACGAAGAATTATTTACTTATATGGACTTATTTGACGAAGACTCATCTCTATTATTTTCATTTGATGAAGAATTTTACATCTTAAAAATATGACGATGTCTTTTTAAAAAAAATCACAGCATTAAAGCAATGCAATTAACCTGGCAAACTCTGCTTTATGAAATAAATAATTTAATAGGAAAGCAAAATCATATATCTTCATTAATAAATAAGTAAAAAGGTAATGTTTTTTAAATAGATCAAAATGATTACCTTACTTTTATAATAACTGTATACAACTTCTCTGCTAATCGAAAAATGCGCTTCTATGTTTATTAAAAAAATCTCATGATTTGCCTCATCCAATAAGATTAATAAAACAAAACGCGTGTTTTCTTTTGTCAAGTATATGTTACGGTGAATGACCGAAATCTGGTGAATGTCCGACACTCACCGGTGAATGTCAACAATCACCTAGTCGTTTGGTGTATGTCCGAAATATTTGCTAAAAACCCTTACTTCTGACTTTCACCGGTGAATGTCAACAATCACATAGTCGCTTTAGTGAATGTCCGAAATATTTGTTACATTCGATTTGATATTAATTTATTCGTGGATATAATTACATTTATTCGATATTTTAATACTTACTGACGATAGATTAGAACAAACATCAGTGTTTGGAGTATCGGGCCATACATTTACATTTGTCCGGTATACATTTGCTCGGTATACCCTACACTGATGTNTATTTCCCCTTGAAACTAGAACTGTCACATAATTATGTATACCAGTGCAAAACATTATAATTAAAAAGGGGAGGTTCAGAAACACTTTAAAAAAAGCAAATTTACTTTTTTTGTGTGGCTTTGGATTGTGTGATCTGTTTGAAATCGCTGACACTTCTGGACTATTCTCAATCGGTGCAACCACGCAAGTTGTAATCATTTGTTTATTTTGTGTCATATCAGGTAGTTTTGGATTATTTACTAAATCGGAATGTATGTACGAAACCATCTTCATTTCTGAAGGAATGCTTGTTTTGATAGCATCGTTGCCATCAGAATCACCGCTGCAATCTTGAGGCTGCATAACAGTTTCATTTATTTCTAATGTGTTTGAGATTTCAGCGCCATGGTTTAATTTATTAGTCTCACGATTCGCATTGCCTTGATTGTTGATACTTGGGCAACTTTTTCCAAAAGCTGAATGATTGTACACGCGAGACTGTAGATAGAGTTTAGAAGTATCTAAACTATCATTATCTTTAATACCATCGGGTTGTTCTTTACTTAGATCGTAATCATTAGTTTCATTATCAGCTTCGGTACCTTTAAAAACTGTAATGGTGTTTTCTAACTTTCCCTTTTCAAGTTCTAATCTTCTAGACGGCTCTGATATTGTAACAGCAGAATCTGGAAGAGGTTTATGATTGTTTATAGAAAGCTGCTCTGATACATTAATATCCTCTGAATCAGGAAGAGATTTCTGATTGTTTACTCTCATCTCTGTCATTTTGTTAGTTGAGTCAGAAAAGGATGTTTTATTGTTTATAGATATTTTCTCCGAAGTACTATTATTCGAGTCAAGCGGAGAATTTTCATTTTTTTCACGTAACTTCTCTTGGTGGACAAGCTCATTGTTCCTCCTTATGTTCTCAATGATTTTATCTTGTACTAAACCTGCTTTTTGGATGAGCATGCTGATTGGTACCGAATGAAACATAAGTGCTGATATAATTAAAAACGTCCCAGGTAAACCATATTTGTCTAGAAGGAATACAGCAAGGGGCGGAACAAGAATTGCTCCCAAACACGATCCAGCTTGAGAGATTCCATTTGCTGAGTTAATATTTTTGTTGAAATATTTCTTTACTATTGTTGGAAGAAATGTATTACTTCCTGTCGCACCTATACCTGTAACGAAATACAAATTATGTAACTTTAATTATAAGCATATCTGTATCTTTATTAACTATTTTAGGAAAGAGCTTATTTTTAATAACTAAATATACTTTAACAAAAATATTTATCAAAACAGAAAAAGTATTAAATTCTAAAATAAATTAAAAGCAAATATATTTAAAAAAAATTGTATTCGTCTCTTGATATTTCTTAAATGGAATTTATTCTTACTCAACATAAACGTTTTTTTTTTTAAAAAAATGATTAAAACACGTTCTTTATTGTCGTAAAATATTATTAAAAAATTTTTTTTCAAAGGAATTTAAGGTAATTTAAAAAAAATAATTAAGATAATGAGAACAGGATGCCCCCTATGTTGCTTAATTAAGTTGATTTGAAAGTGTAAAAATACTTAAGCTCTATTTCCCCTTGAAACAATGAAATTCCCCTATGTTTTAGAACCCCTCTTTATATAGTGGCAGTTCGAGTAACTTGAATGCTAAAATCATTAAATAAAATTTAAAAATAAATAATGCTAATTATAATAATAGAATTATAATATGACTCTAAAGCGATCCTTGAAGATATTTGTTATCTGAATCTGTTGATGTTTTTAAATGTTGCCAGTTACTAAACATCTTTACTCTAAACGAAAAAGAAGTTGCCATGCATTGGGTAAAATCACAATATGGTCTTCAGAGAAATGAAAGAGCAGATTTCTTGGCAAAGAGAAGAATAAACGATTTTCATATGGTTGCTTACAAGAAGGCCTTAGGCAGTTTAGATCAACCAACCAACATGTTGCTCCTCTCAGAAAGATGGTAAATGATGCGTTGGACAAAAACACACAATTTTAGCTGACTTCATAGATCTAAAATCTAAATATGACATAGTTTGCAAGGAAATCATTTTTTGAAGATGTATAACATTGGTATTCAATCGAATATGTTTCAATGGTTCAGAATTTTTCTTTGGCAGTGTATATGTAAACTACACTTCAAAAATTAACTTCTCGCTTTATAATAACCTAAAAACTGGACAACTTCCGGGCGCCGTCACTAGTTCTTTACTTTTTAACATGGAATATATATAGGATCTTATTCTTGAGCTGCTGAAGATTATGAATGTCAAATGTCTACTTTATACAACAATTTGGTTGTCTGGATCGAAAATCCCAAAAAAACAAACTAAACTACCTTTAATCAGGCTCTAATTAAATTAATTGATTGGTATCATGTCAATGATATGAAAATAAATTTAGCGTAAACTGTATATCATACCTCACGGATCAACCGATCAAGCTGAACTTTACCAAAACTTCTCTGTTCTTCAGACCAACTACTTCGCTTATCTGGGTGTTATTTCTGACTGACGTGGAAAGAGCAAGTTGGAGACATATTGAAAACTAAGAGGCTTACTTTAATAAAAAGAATTGCTGGCTCTAAGTGGGGAAGCTGTAGAACTACCCTGGACATGATTTTTAATTCCTATATTTTGCCACTTCTCACTTACTGTTCCGAACCTCAGGTGTCAGCAAGCAAAAAGGTTGTTGGTTCCCTAAAAACATTCCAAAACCAAGCCCTTCTGCATATTACGGGAGCTGTTAAAAAAATCCCGATTGATGCGCTTTTGATATTCACCCTACATTTGAACATTAAATCAGTTATGGAAGATAAGGCACTAATTTTATGGGAAAAGTTTGTAAGACTACTAGATTGTCTTCCCTTTTGGAATAATCCTTTGTCATCATCTACTCGGAATCTTAAAATCTAAAATTGTTTCCTTCAAAGATTTATCGAAACAAAGGAACAACTAGGATTGACCTGGAAAAACGATAATCTCATCAAGTCACATTGTCAGAGTGAAGGAAGAAAGTACGTACTTAGAACAAATTTGTCAAATGAGGTTCCTAAGAAATTAATTAATAACTTAATACTAAAAGCTGCAGATTTAGAGACTATCCATGAACTGTACCCAGATAATGAATGGCTGCACGCACGTGTTTACAGGTGGCTCGATGGCGACTGACTATATTAACGTTTGTTCTGGATTCTCTTATAGGCTATTCTTATTTTACACTCCTGTTGGAAGATATAAAAAGCAGCTTATGATGCGGAGATCTCGGCAATTCAAATCGCCTTGTCATAATTACAATGTCAAATTAAAAATTTTCAAGGGCCTATTAGATTCTAGGACTGCCCTCCTGACCATTGCTTCATCTGAAGCTCCGATGTCAACTGGTATTTTAAATATTTGTTTAGCCTTGATAAAATTGTAAACCATAAAGAAGTTACATTTCAGTAGTGTCCAGCGCATTGTGGGCTACAGAGAAATGAAACAGCTGATTTCCTAGCAAAGATGGCAACTACAATTTCTCAAATAGCAAAAAGACAAATTCCTTTTCATACGGCCAAGCGGCTATTAAAAAAACATATTGGAGAGAATTTTTGTTGTAATATAAGGGAGGCAAATAAGGACAAGAAATGGATAGAGGAAACCACAAATATTCCATTGCCTAATCAGTTCCTACTTTTCTCCTCGCTACTACCCACGATTGCCTCTCCAAGCATTTAGAGTTAATGAAAACCCTTTCAAGTCCTCTCTGCCAACTGTGCAGCATTCGTGGAGAAATGGACACGAACCGATTGAGCTATTGCCTTATACTGGACTCAGAACACTTGTGGGAGAAATACTGGAGAGCCCGGCTCAGGATAAACGATTTATAGACTTACTGTAGCTTCAGTTTAGTTACAGTTATCACTGTTTCTTATTCTAATTTTACTGTTTGTTTTTCTGTCAACAGTTGTTTTCTAATCTGCCACTAGAGATATACAAAAAAAATTCTATTTTTAAAACTCCCTCAGCGTCAAAACTTTTCAGCGTTTATTTCGCGAATGTTCTCAGTCTTGTACTATTCATAACTTTCGCATATATGTCATCAAAAATTTTAAATTTAAAAAATTCAAATGTGGTTAAAAATTTAAATTGTGAGTAAATGATTTTTTTAATTTAATAAAAATTGTAAATTTAAAAAAAATCATTTACTCGCAATACATTTACTCAATACATTTTACTCTCAGTAAAAAAATATATTTCTTACCATATATTAATCCTAAATATATGCACAAACTGATAATATTGTGTGCAAAGAAACATACTCCAAATCCAATGAAAGCAATGATTGTCCCATATATTGTTATGTTCTCAGGACTGAATTTTTCACCCAAAACTCCACAAAAAGGCCCTTTAAATAAATACGATATCAGTTTTATAATTTACTATTCAATTTAAACAAAATCTTACTTTTTAATCTTAAGAATTCAATTAAAAATAATTTGTTCACTAATAATGAGAGTAATGCATACTAAAATATTGCTAATTAATAACGAGCTGTGTGCAAAATAAAGAAATAAAACATCCTGCATAACGTTTGATGTAATGGTCAAAGTTTTACAACTCAATCATTAGTGTTCCGAGGGCATAACTAGAAGTATGCTAAATAATTATATCAGATTATATTTTAGGTTATGAAATCATACACAAAAACATATTTTTCCTGCATAAACATTCTTTTTACAGACGATTTCGGATTCGACGGAAGTAATATAGTTATTTTAGATATAGTAACAGAGCTGCTTCGATTATTTAGCATTAAGAAGAACATATGAAAAAAAAGGTATCTAAGCAACAGTAAAAAAATATGGAATTTAAATATTTAAAAAAAAATAATAGTTCGCGGGGTATTTTGCAACTTGATCTTTTTTGCTTTTAATAATTTTTTAATTAATTATTAAATTAAAACTAAAACAATTAGCAGAATCTAGATAAATCATTTGTTTCTTTAAAAAAAAATAATAGCTATCTCCAGCAATGCCACCTCTCAGTCTACAGCACAGACTCAAAATATCTCCAATGGAAGGCGATTCATGGGTTTACTATTGAGTCAAGGTTTGATGGTTTTTCTATCCATATAACGGAGACTTACTTACACGAACTTCAGAGAAATTGTATTTTATATTTGAAGATTGTTTTCTGGTTGTTGGAAAAAATTAATGAAATGAAGTGTTCTTTTTCCAATTAGTCTCTACTTTTTGTTGACAGGGTAGGAGAGTATTTAAAACTATTCTTAACAAACGCAAAAATTACTCTTGATGTGTTTTATTTTAGCTTGTGTTGTTCAAATATGTACTTTTATACATATAGTTTGTTTTTTATCCTGTCCGTGTAAATTGTTTACGCGTTGTGGTGATTCAGTATTTCTCATACTAACACGTAGGTACATTTTAAAATTAAATGTATTTTAAAAGTGGGATGTGAACTTTTTTCCTTTAAAATCTGAATTCTGGTTCTGTTGTCAGTGCACTCCAGTAATATCTTCTAATTATCATCATCATAATCATGATTCATCATAGATCGTTGCTAATGGTCTATTAATGTAGCTTTAGTGAAAATACAAACATTTTTAAGATTAAAATATTGCTTCACAGTTTTAACGTGACCAAAGATATAGTACTGGAAAAATACGTTAGATACACAACTTATTAATGGAATCTCATAAATTCACATAGATTAAAATTTTGTATTTTCAACTTTAACTGAAAGACTATTACTTATTTAGACGTATCTCCAAGACATCTTACAATTACTCAAGTCAAAATTGCAATTTAAGCTGTTTCTTTGTCTGTCCCTTAATCAACCTCATAAATCCAAGTATGCTTCAAGTTTAAATTTTCAACTTTCATTGAAAAAGCATTACTATTAATTTATACTTCCTTTCAAGATATCTTACAATGACTAAAGACAATATTGGTATTGAAAATATTTTTTGTTTGTCTGGCAGTTAACCTCATAAATTCATGCATGCTTTAATTTTACATTACTCATACTTCCTTTCAAGATATCTTACAATGACTAAAGTTAATATTGGTATTGAAGATATTTTTTGTTTGTCTGGTAGTTAACCTCATAAATTCATGCATGCTTTAATTTTACATTTTCAACTTTCATTGAAAAAGCATTACTACTAATTACTATGAATGAACATTACCTTCAAGAAATCTTATGATGATTACAATTAATACTGAAATTGAAGCTCTTTCTCTGTTTGTCTCGTAATCAACCTCCTAAACCAACGTGGGCCTTTATTTGGCATTTTGACTTTCACTGAAATAGCATTTTACCAATTTATACGTACCTCCAAGACATCTTACAATGATATAAATCAGAATTGGAAGTGAAGCTGTTTCTCTGTCTGTGTCGTAGTACTCAACAATCGACACATACATCAATCCAGCTATTCTGTGTGGAGTTTGAGAAGTGCAGTTGATGATGCAACTTCCAATGGTTACTATCCAGCTCGTGTAACTTTCAAAGCCTATAAATTTCATCTTTATGTTGTCTATTCTGAGAATAAAAAAAAAGATTTATTTTTAAATGCATTTATAAAAGTGTATAAAAAATAACAATTAAAATCTTTGTTTATTTGATATTAGTCTTGCGTATTGTGGTTAGAGCATTTGTGTTTAGCTATAAGACTTCTGTTTCACTTGTATAGGGGGTAAGTCCGAATAAGAAACCATTATTAGATATTGTTGCTTTATTTTACAACCATTGTTGAACAGCTGACCCAATTTTTTGGATTTACGACTACTAATCAAAGCTTAACCCCGCCCTGCCCTAGTCAGGGGGCATGCGGGGAATAATGTAGACTCAAAGTGTGAGCACATGACTACTCAGCAAGAAAAAAGAGGATTCACAAAGGTAGGCTTGGTGACGATCCATGGCAACACGTCGGAATAATGGACAAGATAGGCAAATGCAACTCCATGGAAAACCCTGGGTGATGTAGGTTAGGCGCCGCGCTCGCAGAGCAGCAACCTCACCAAGATCCAAAGATTACCTCTCCCCAACCAGAAAGCTGCAAAGAATTTGTGAAACCTTAAAATTAACAAAAGTAGTTACTCGAGTCGTGATGGCTCAGGGGATAGAGCGTTCACCTTCCAATGACGCGAACCGGGTTCGAATCCCAGTCGATACGAATTCTGCATCCGGCTTGCACCCACCACAGTGCTGACGTGAAATATCTTCAGTGGTAGACGGATCATGGGTTAAAGTCCCCTCGCCGTCAGGCTTACCGTGGGAGGTTCTCCTGGTCTGCCTCTCCATGTAACTCAATCAAAAGGTCCTCCACGAAGGCAAATTTCTCCCAATATTCGATCCAGGAGTTCCCTTGTCTTCTGGATTGGGTTCAAAATTAGAAGTCTACGGAGTTGAACATTAGTAGTCGTAAACCCATAAAGTTGGATCGGCTGTTCAACGACGGTTATAAAATAAAAAGTAGTTACTCAGTAAACAGAATTTAGGAGTTTGAGTGTTCAGACATAACAGGCCAGGCATCAGATGAAGAACAATAAAAACAGTAAAGACATTGAATAAAGCTAGCAAACATATTGTGATGATGAAAAGTGCTACAATTTGCATAAAGCCAATGAAAACAAATACAATTTCAA
>NC_092213.1:64078916-64116294 GCF_043381705.1 Parasteatoda tepidariorum
TACTGTAATCAACGGCCAACTCTGGATACATTTAAATAAGTAATAGTCCTTCAGTTAAAGTTGAAAATGTAAAACTGAAATAGATGTGAATTTATGAGATTTTTATATGTTGTGCATCTAACTTTTTTTCCCCAACAATATAACTTTGATCATGTTAAAACTGTGCATGTGTGTGATTTTAGTTTTAAAAATCCTTCCTTTTTTCACTAAAGCTCCACTAATAGTCTATTAGCAACGGTCTTGAATCATCCGTAGTGATGTTGATGATCCGAAGATATTACTGGAGTGATTGCACAATATTACTAAAATTTAAAGTTTTAGGGAAAGAAGATGCAAAATGACTGATTTAAGATTTAGAGCATTTCTTAATCTTCATCAACAAAGCTAGTTAACCATTTATCAGTAGTAACTACAATCTAAGGCTAAAATTCACACCCTATTTTTAAATACTTTTAACTTTAAAATGTACCTACGTGTTAGTGACTTTAAAGAAAAATACTGAGTCTCCACAAGGTGTAATCAATTTACACGGACAGGTAAAAAAATTGCATTACATAAAAGTATATATTTGAACAACTCAAGCTAAAATAATACTCATCAAGAGTAAGTTTTTGCGTTTGTTAAGCATAGTTTTAAATAATCTCCTTCCCAATCAACAATACGTAGAAGAACATTTCATTTCCTTAATTCATTCCTCCAACTAGTACAATCCTCAAGTATAAAATACAATTTCTCTTAAGTCTCTGTAGATCCACGTTACGTGGATAGAAAAACCGTGATTCAATTAGCTCGATAGCAAGCCCACGAATAGCCTTTCATTGGAGATATTTTGAGTTTGTGCTGCAGACTGAGAAGCGAACAATGTATGAATCAACCAGTCATCACCAGGAATAAAATTAAAGCCACGTTTTTGGAAAGTGGGTGCTCTACCCAACTATCTATCCAAGCCTAATACTATACATGACGGAATTTTTAAACTCTTATAAAATTAAAGCTTATTGTCCATTGATCAAGCCGCAATTATTTAGAATACAATCATCAGCAACTTAGTATACTATTATTTACAGCATATAATCAATTAACGACATTTATATAAAATCAGAATTGTGGTAAACATTAAAATGAGTTTTGAAACATAAAAAATGTACATAAAAACATAAAAAATGAAACCACATATTCCCAAATCACACATGACTCTGAGAGTGCTCATGGTGACTGTTTTTATTCGTAACAGCATCTGCACTGATAAATGGCAAAAAGTCAAGAAGTAATTAAGACCGACTCTGATTACTTTCCCTGTCTTCTACTTACATACGTGCTATTATTTTTTAAAGAAACAAATGATTTATTTAGATTTTGCTAATTGTTTTAGTTTTAATTAAGTAATTAATAACAACATCATTAATAACAAAAAAAGATATTAAGTTAAAAAATACTCTGAAAACTATTATTTTTTATAAATATTTAAATTCCATATTTTTTTACTGTTGAATGAATACCTTTTTTTCATAACATGAAGAAAATCTTGAAGAGAAGATATTATGTTCTTGATGCTAAATAATCGAAGCAGCTTTGTTACTAAATCTAAAATAACTATGTTACGAATCCGAATTCGTCTGTAAAAAGAATGTTTATGCAGGTGAAGTATGATTTTTGTGTCTGATTTCATAACTTAAAATATAGTCTGATATAATTAAATAGTATACTTCTGATCACGCCCTCGAGCACTTAACATTAGGTTGTAAATATTTGACCATTAGATCAAACGTTATTCAAAATGTTCCATTTTTTTTTGAGCACTACAGATTATATGATTCGTTTAATTAACAGTTTTTTAGTATGTATTACTCTCATTATTAGTGAACAAATTATTTTTGATTGAACTATTATTTTAAACTTTATTTTGATTGAGAGTAAAAAGGAAGATTTTGTTTAAATTGATTGGTAAATTATAAAACTGTTATCGTATTTATTTAAAGGACCTTTTTGTGGAGTTTTGGGAGAAAAATTCAGTCCTGAGAACATAACATTATATGGGACAATCATTGCTGCTATTGGATTTGGAGCATGTTTCTTTGCACACAATATTATCACTTTGTCCATATATTTAGGATTAATATTTGGTGAGAAATATTTATTTATTCTGGAAGTAAATTGTATTGATTTTTTTAAAATTTTATAATATATGCGAAAGTTATGAATAGCATAAGACTGAGAACATTCTCGGAATAAACGATGGAAAGTTTTGACGCTGAAGGAGTTTTAAAACAGAACTTTTTTTACATACCTCTAATGGCAGATTAGCAGACAACTGTAGGCAGAAAAACAAGCAATAAAATTAGAATGAGAAACAGCGATAACAGTAACTAAACTGAAACAACAGTAAGTTTATAAATCGTTCATCTTGTGCCGGGCTCTCCAGTATTTCTCCCACAAGTGTTCTGAGTCCAGTGTAAGGCAATAGCTCAATCGGTTCGTGTCCATCATTTCTTCACGAATGCTGCACAGTTGGCAGAGAGAACTTGATAGGATTTTCATTAACTCTAAATGCTTGGAGAGGCAATCGTGGGTAGTAGCGAGGAGAAAAGTAGGAACTGATTAGTCAACGGAATATTTGGGATTTCCTCTATCCATTTCTTGTCTTTATTTGCCTCCCTTATATTACACCAAAAGTTCCCTCCAATCGATTTTTTAATTAAGCGCTTGACGGTAAGAAAAGGAATTGGTTTATTCGTTATTTGAGATATTTTGGTTGCCATCTTTGCTAGGAAATAAGCTGTTTCATTTCCCTGGAGTTCACATGCGCTGGCACCCATTGAAATGCAACTTCTTTATGACTTTCAATTATATCAAGTCTAACCAAATATTTAAAATACAGTTGACATCGGAGTCTCAGATGAAGCAATGGTCAGGAGGTCATAATAGTATGACGGCCCTTGAAAAATTTCAATTTGACATTGTAGCTATGACAAGGCGATTTGAATTGCAGAGATATTCGCATCATAAAGCTGCTTTATATCTTCCGACAGGAGTGTAAAATAAGAATAGCCTACAGAACAACCCAGAGTCAGTATTTATACAGTCAGTCACCATGGAGCCACCTGTAGACACGTGCATGCAGCCATTCATTATCTGGGTACAGTTCATAGATAATCTCTAAAGCTGCAGGTTTTAGTATTAAGTTATTAATTTCTTTCTTAAGAACCTCATTTAACAGGTTTGTTCTAACCACGTACTTTCTTCCTTCACTCGGACATTGTGACTTGATGAGATTATCCTTTCTCCAGTCCAATCCTATTTGTTCTTTTGTTTCGATAGCTCTCAGAAGGAAACCATTTCGGATATTAAGATTCCAAGTAGAGGATAACAAAGGATTATTTCAAAAGGGAAGACAATTTAGTAGTCTTGCAAACGTTTCCCATAAAATTAGTGCTCTCTCTTCTATAACTGATTTAATGTTAAAATCTTGGATGATTATCAAAAGAGCATCAATCGGGATTGTATTAACGGCTCCCGTAATAAGCCAAAGGGCTTGGTTTTGAAATCTTTCTAGAGAATCAATATCCTTTTCACTTGGTGACACCAGATGTTCGGAACAGTAAGTGAATAGTGGCAAAATGTAGGAATTAAAAGTCAAGTCCAGGGTTGTTCTACAGCATCCCCACTTAAAGCCATCAATTCTTTTCATTAAAGTAAACCTCTTAGATTCCAATATGTCTTCAACGTGTTCTTTCCACTTCAGTAAAAAATAACACCCAGATAAGAGAAGTAGTTGGTCTGAAGAACGGAGAAGTTTTAGCAAAGTAAGTTCAGCTTGATAGGTTGATGCGTGAGATTTGATATACAGTTTTCGCCAAATTTATTTCCATATCATTGACACGACACCCGTCACTTAATTTAATTAGAGCCTGATTAAAGGTAGTTATAGATAGTAGTTTAGCTTGTTTTTGGGGATTTTCGGTCCACACAACCAAATTGTCTGCATAAAGTAGAGATTTGACAGTACTAATCTTCAGCAGCTCAGCAATAAGATTGTTTATATATATTGCATGTGAAAAAGTAGACACTTAGTTTCGGAGCCCTGAGGTAGTCCAATTTTAAGGTTATTAAAATGTGAAAAGATGTTCATGAAGTATACTCTACATATACGCTGACCAAGAAAACTTCTGTACCATTGAAACTTATTCGATTGGATACCAATATTATACTTTTTCAACAAAAGACTTTCCCTGAAAATTATGTCATATTCAGATTTTAGATCTACGAAAGCAGCTGAGAGTGTGTGTTATTGTCCAAAGCAACCCTTTACCATCTTGCTGAGAGGAGCAACATGTTGGTTGGTTGATCTAAACTGCCTAAAGCCTGCTTGTCAGCACTCATTTGAGAATCGTTGATTCTTCTCTTTGCCAAGAAGTCTGCTCTTTTATTTCCCTGACGAACATATTGTGATATTACCCAATGGATGGCAATTTCTTTTTCGTTTAGAGTAAAGATGCTTTGTAACTGGCAACATTTGAAAACAGTAACAGATTCAGATGAAGAAATATCTTCAAGGGGCGCTTTAGAGTTATATCATGTTTCTATTATTATTATTATTATTAGCATTATTTATTTTTAAATTTTATTTAATGATTTTAGCAGTTACTCAAAGTACCACTATATAGAGTAGGGGTTCTCAAACATAGGGCTTTCAATTCAATCTAATTAAACAACATAGAAGGCATCCTGTTCTCATTATCTTATTTCATTTTTTCAAAGTGCCTTAAATTCCTTTGAAAACATTTTTACGACAATAAAAAACGAGTTTTGATCTTTTTTTTTTTAAACGTCAATGTTTTTTTTTATTTATTTCCAATAGCAAGGCAATACAAGGAAATAATTAAAACAACAAATTCAGAGTATAACAGTTGGCATAAAATAAATTGACCGAAGTCATTGCCATCATTAAAAGTTCAGTCATCATTAAAGGTTCTCTTGCTCGCCAATACAGTGCCGTCTCAGAGTCGCCATGGAGTGATGAGCAACAGTGGAGATGGTCTCTATTCATAGGCTCTGCCAAATTACATCGGCAGTTTAGATGGTGAAAAATCCCAATGCGATGAAGATTATTCCAAAGCGTCAAAGATATTTGAACGTCAATGTTGAGTAAGAATAAATTTCATTTAAGAAGTATCAAGAAACCAATACAAATTTTTTTAATCAAAATTTTTGCTACTAATTTACTTTAGAATGTAATACCTTATGTGTTTTGATAAATATTTTTGTTATAACTTTTTTAGTTATTAAAATTAAGTTCCTTTCTAAAATATTTAATTGAAATACAGATATGCTTATTATTATAATTACATAATTTGTATTTCGTTACAGGTATAGGTATGACAGGAAGTAATACATTTCTTCCAACCATAGTAAAGAAATATTTCAACAAAAATATTAACTCAGCAAATGGAATTTCTCAAGCTGGATCGTGTTTGGGAGCAATTCTTGTTCCACCCCTTGCTGTATTCCTTCTGGAAAAATATGGTTTACCTGGAACGTTTTTAATTGTATCAGCACTTATGCTTCATGCGGTGCCAATCAGCATGCTCATCCAAAAAGCAGGTTTAGTACAAGATAAAATCATTGAAACCATGAAGAGGAATAACGAGCTTGTCCATCAAGAGAAGTTACGTGAAAAAAATCAAAAATCTCCCCTTGACTCGAATAATAGTACTTCGGAGAAAATATCTATAAACAATCAAACATCTCTTTCTGACTCAGCTAACAAAATAACAGAGATGAGAGTAAACAATCAGAAATCTCTTCCTGATTCAGCAGAGGATATTAATACATTAGAGCAGATTCCTATAAACAATTATAAACTTCTCCCTGATTCAGAAGATAATAATGTATCAGAGCAGCTTTCTATAAACAATCAGACACTTCTTCCACATTTTGTTACTAAGATATCAGAGCCGTCTAGATTAGAACTTGAAAAGGGAAAGTTAGACGATACCATTACAGTTTTTAAAGGTACCAAAGCTGATAATAAAACTAATGATTGTGATCTAAGTAAAGAACAACCCGATGGTATTAAAGATAATGATAGTTTGGATACTTCTAAACTCTCTCTACAGTCTCACGTGTACAATCAATCAGCTTCTGAAAAAAGTTGCTCAAGTATCAGCAATGTAGGCAATGAGAATCGTGAGACTAATACATTAAATCATGGCGCTGAAATCTCAGATATATTGGAAATAAATGAAGCTATTCTACAGCCTCAAGATTGCAGTGATGATTCTGATAGCGACGATGCTGTCAAAACAAGCCTCCTTCCAGAAATGAAGACGGTTTCGTACATACATTCCGATTTAGAAAATGATCCAAAACTACCTGATATGACACAATATAAACAAATGATTACAACTTGCGTGGTTGCACCGATAGAGAATAATCCAGAAGTGTCAGCGATTTCAAACAGGTCACACAATCCAAAACCACACAAAAAAAGTAAATTTGCATTTCTTAAAGTGTTTCTGAACCTCCCCTTTTTAATTATAATGTTTTGCACTGGTATACATAATTATGTGACAGTTCTAGTGACGACGACAATGATTGATTACTCACGAGACAAAGGAATACCACGATATAATGAAGTCTATTTTTTAATGATGCATCCATTTGTTGAAATCATTGGCCGTGTCAGCTTCGGTTGGGTGACAGACTTAGGGTATTTAACATTATCTAATTACTCAGTGATATGTTTTAGTCTTATGGGTCTTACATGTAGTTGTATTTTGTGGTCTGCAGACTTTTGGGTGATGATGTTGGGAGCATTGACTTTTGCTATATCGTGTGGTGCCTTGACTGCTATATTTCCAGGCATGGTATTTAGTTGTGTTCCCGAGGAGATGCAGTCGATGGCTATAGCTTCAAGATATGCATTAAGTGGACCTCTAATCTTCACGTCTGCTCCATTAATAGGTAAAATAGACATATGTTACTTTCCATATAGCAATACTTAAATTTATCTATCTAAAAAAATTCATCTATCAGAAAAATTATAATAATAGAGAAATAGCAAAGACAATATTCTTGTTTTTCTTTTTTTAATATTACACTTATACGATTTTTTTCGCAAAGCCATTTTCAGAAAGGTAGTTTAGAATTATTCAAAAAACTATCCGAAATTACTAGCCATATACGTTTACTGCTTTAAATTCAAAAATTTTTTTTTAGTTCTAACAGATGTCAAGTCCTATTCAATCCAATCTAGTATAGCGAAGCCTTGATCTCCTACCTTTTTTCAAAACTATTAAAGTGTAGAATGGCTATATATTTTCAAAAAAAACTCTTAACAAAATAAACAACGAAAAAAATTAATTCAAAAATTCTACACGGAATCCGAGACAGTGAAGAAAAAAAGAAATGTCCTTCTTTTATTTTAAGGAGAATATGTGTATTACCTGCGTCGTAATATCATAAGGATGTCACCTTAACTACATTGCTAGTCAAGAAGAGCATGCAAGGTGAAGAAAATTTTAAACTAACAGTAAAAATTAGCCATTGCTGTTATGCGCCAGGGGTGGCCAAGCTCCTTAATAGTCGAGCCATTTTTCAAATTTTGAAATTTTTCGAGAGCCGCAATTAAATACGTATTTAAAAGGTATGAAAAAAAATTTTTTTACAGAAATTATATTTGTTGAAAACATATAAATAAAAGTACAAAATATGTGCAGTGAATTTAAATATTAAAAATTAAACTCATTTATTTTACTTCCTTTTGATAACTCTTAAAAATTTGGAGAATAATTGGTGACAGCACTTCTCAGTAATTCTTTTAGATGCTGGTTAGTTATTACTGATAGGTGTTTGGATTTCACGAATAAAATTTGGAAAAAAAATGATTCACATAAGTACGTTGTTCCGAATATTGAAATAATTCGACAAGCAGCCTTTTTTAATTCAGGATACTTCGATTCTGATATAAATTCACAAAATTCAGTGATCGACGTCGACTTATATTTTAATTGTAGAGCTTGATTTTCTTGCATCTCTAGTAATTCTAATTCTCCAGATGCTTTATGGGACATAATTATATTAGAAATGGAAAACTCGCCTTGAATTATGTTAATTTCAAATGGATTCAGAAAAAAATCAAGAGACGATTTAAAATATTTGAAGTCTTGAAATCTATTTTGGAATTCCGTCAATATTTCTTTTAGCTTTTTTATATACTCGTTGAGTTTTTCTTGTTTAATATTGGAGAAAAAAAAATTTTAATTCGAGGAAAATTACAAATTGTTTAATTTTTAATGTCCTTTTGAAAAAATTGTAATTTAGTATGAAAACTACATATACAATGTGAGATATTATTTTATCTTTCCCCTGCAATTGTAAATTCAGTGTTTGCAAATGTTCCATGACATCAGTTAAAAACATTGACTTGAAACCTCTCGTCATCGTCTAATTCTGAATAGGTTATTTCTTTCTCTTTTAGAAATGCAGTTATCGGATCAAACAAATCTACAAAACAATTTAATACGTTAGCTAGATAACCATCTAATAATGCAAAGGAAATTTAATGTCTTTTGTAAGTTCTTCGTCCTTTAATTCCTTAAAGAAATATTTGAATTGTCGATGACTTTTTTGCATTGAGGTGAATGTAATTTACAATGTGTAACACTGTTTTGATAACATCAGGATATTTTAAATATTTTGTAACGAGATGTTCTCGGTGAATTATGCAGTGAATCGGTATGAATTGTGGAATTTGAGAATCATCTCTTAAAAACCCAATAAAACCAATTTTTTTACCCAGTATTGCCTTAGCTCCATAAGTTCTAGTGCTTACAAGTTTATTAAAAGGTACATCAAAAATTTTCATTATGGAATCAAATGCATTTTTAATATCGACACGGCGGGTTGACTTTTGCAGTGCTACTAAATTTAATAATTCTTCTTTAACAACGAAGTGAGGTGAAACAAAACGTATGAAAACTGCCAATTGCAAAAGATCTGTGATATTGGTCGATTCGTCAAGGAACGGTAATAATTTTTTTAAAAATATAAAGCACAAAAATGAAAAGGGAACATTTATCGAGAGCCACAAATAATCCTTCAAAGAGCCGCATGTGGCTCGCGAGCCGCAGGTTGGCCACCCCTGTTATATGCTGACTGCATAAAACAAAATTATCGTATGTCCAAACTTAAATTTAAAGAATTTAAAAGCCAGCTGTTAAAATACATGCAAGTAGTTTTTTACTAACAATATTTGAACAGCACATATTATTAAAAAATTTAATGGAAATTTTAAATAATTATCAGGTAAACATATTTTATCACTTGGGTACATGCAACTCTAGAAAAAGTGAAATGTCCAACCATGTAATTTAAATGTCAAATGTAATTAGATACCTGTAAGCAAAGTCACGCATGCATATCAAACCAGAATGGCTTATTAATCAACTAACGCCACGATTAACTTACGATGACATCACTTGCAGGCATCCAATTAATTGTTTTGGTTGAGACTAATAATACGAATTTAATTTAATACAAATATAATAATCTTCATTTGTTTCAAAACTTTCTGTAAACATTGTATAATAGTATTAAAATATTTATCACTGTCCTCATGTTGAATAATGAAGTCATATAAATGAAACTTAATTTATTTTCAGGATTTTTCAGAGAAACTCGTGGATCATATGATGGAATTTACATCTTGTTAATAGCTTTGTGCATGTTGTGCGCAGTTGCAATGCCTTTGTTGCACAGATTTTCCCAACGTGGCAAAAAAGTAGAGACATGAGGATGATTTTGAAACTGGAGAACATATAATAAAAATATTTGAACATACTATTTTTACCAGGTGATAATGATCAGAGATTTATACGTGTACTCTATAACTGTCAGACGGTAAAATGTCAGACCATTTTCTTGGAAAGCAGGTCTTTCCCCTAATAATAGCATTTTAATGGAAATATTTCAAACATTTTATTGAAAAGAGAAAGAGACGCACAGTTTTCTTGTTAAAGTGATGGAGAAATTGCTCATGTACTAAAGCAATAAACAAACAGTAAGCAATTTTTTTTTAATTACAGTCCATGGCCGTATTATTAGACACACTATAAGATTCTATATAAAATCTTAATTATCAAGTGATACTATACAGCTTTAATGTTTTTAAGCGACTGTAAACGGTTTGCACTTATTTATGTTTGTGTATCAATTGTTTACAGTCGACGATATATAATATAAATTTAACGATAGGTTAAATTAGACGATATATTATATAAATATAGAATATATTATATCAGGTATTATATTTATAAATTATAATAATTAGACTGTCTGTGACTTTTTAATAAATACATGTTTTACACGAGTTTATATGCAATACTTTTATATTCAAACATACATGTAATTGGCTTTTATTCAGGAGATTTTTTATATACTTCCGATTTTTATTTATTTTTAACGTATTGTATTACCATGTTAACCAATTGATACACGAAAGTAAACAAGTGCAAGCCGTTTTCAGTCACGTAAAAATAATAAAGCTGTATAGACTCACCTGATGATTAATATTTTACATTGTTATGGAATCTTATGGTGCGTCGAATATTTCGGCCAGGAGCTGTATTTAATTTCATGATATCTGTATGATTTTGTATTATTTTATTCATTGACTCAAACCATTGTATGTATTGTTTTTATTTAATGCTACATCATTTTTTTATAAATCTATAAAATAAAGTATTTAGAATGATTTGCTTTAATTCGGTGTCATTTGCAAATCTTTTATTTTTTAGAATACTTATGCTTTCTAAACATCCACATAGTTTTGTTAAATATTGCATTGCATAAAAACAATAGTGTTATAAACATTAAAGAAATTAGTTTAAAAATATAAGACAAAGGTTTCGTCATACAATGTATTCTGCAGAAATAAGTTAACTATCCGACTGCAAAGATACTAGTTCATTCCTTCTACAGTGATCAATCAAAAAATTTTGAATTGCATTCAAAACATTTTATGTAAATTTTCACATTGTTTTCAAAGAATGTAATTTCAAATGTCAAAATACAATATTTGAAGGAAATCGGACGAATAGTTCGTGGGAAATAAAATTTCAAATATACTACTTTTTTAAGAACTTCACTGTGATGGTAAAAGCTTTTCTATTAGAATAATGGTAACCGTCCAAATAATGTTTTTAAACAAATTTATGTGTTTGGCAACATAAATATCAAAGCATTAAATTAAATTATTTAATCTTTTTTTAGCTTTAACTAAGTTATTCAAAAAACTTTATTTATGCGATATTTTCAAACGTTAGAGGAAAGATAACAATTTTTAATGATAGTTTAAAACATAAGCTCTTTTTTTAAAATAAAATATATAAAAACATTTTTTTTAGTATAAATTCAACATTTGAATCGCCGCTTTAGAATAAATTGTTTGTCCTTCACAGGCCTACAACTAAATCATTTTTACGATCTAATGCAATGTGAGCCTTGAAAAAACACTTTTATTTTATCAAGATCACAAGTTTGAACTCGTTTTAATAACACCAATTACAAAACATTCTTTTTCATATCGTGTGAACAGATTCAATGGTAAGTGTTTTCTTTTTCTTTCTTTTTACATTGTTTTTTCAAGAAAGTTTGACGAATGGTAACCATTTTTGTATTTGAAATTTCATATCAAACCATTATCTATTATTTAAATTAGCTCAGCCGAAAATCCATAGAAAGTTTAATCTTATCAACTGATGTAAAGCGATAGTTAAAAACTTTACAAGCCCTTAGTTGTTGTTGAATGTTAAAAGTGACATAATATGATTTTCAAAATAAAATTCTTGCTTTTGAGTTTCAAGGAAATATTAAAGCGATACTTAATTGAAAAGTATAAACAATTAAAGCTCGTTGAAAAATGTTTACATTTAAGCCAGGCAAATATTTATTTATTTTATTTCAGTTCGTGTTTATCAGTTCATTATTATTATGGTATTTGCTTACATGAACTAAAGGTATTAGTTAGCTACTATCGTAAACTGTAAAAGTGAGAGAACTTATACTTTTTGGAGTTTAATTTTTTTTTTTTACAGATTCTTTAATTACTGGATGAATTTCAGTAAAACAATATTAGCAAAATTATTTGGACATTGTATTCTAGTTTTAGTGGGCTTGATTCTTGTATTTACAAATTACTGGATGAATTTCAGTAAAACAATATTAGCAAAATTATTTGGACATTGTATTCTAGTTTTAGTGGGCTTGATTCTTGTATTTACAAATCGTCAATGCTAAACGCTTAAATACAGACGTTTCTAAAAGAAATTCTTTATGAAAGAGAAGTTTTCTATGTGAAATATCCATAGTTCCATTTTTTAGCTATTCAGTACTTTTCTTTGACTCTACAAGGTTTTGATCGATCGCTTGTGCTCACTTGCCAACAGTGTGAGAGTAGATGGATGTGAATCTGGATCATTTTTTTCCAACCTGCATGTTCGAAAGCTCTGTTACAAACAACTCCGTCTTCATGCAAAAACAATTAAGTTTTTACAGCCTTTTTCTTCAACTTATTTGTCTAAAATTACATTTTTAGTTATGATTGTCTTAAAAGCAAAACATCAAATTCGACATAATCTTCTGCCAGCTTTGCTGTAACTGATTTGACCCCTAAAATTGACATGATAGTTACCAACAAACAACAACAGCAATCATGTTCTGTTCAGTTTTTTTTAATATTTATTATTTTTTTCATATTTATTTTATATTTTCTTGTATTCTTTTGCTACCAACTCACGGTGATATAATTTTGTTTCACTATTTTGTTACTGAAACAGAAAAATTAGAATTAGAATTAATATAAATGTTACTTATATTTAAGTAGGTTTAGGCTTAAAATATTTGTCATTGCAGAGAGTATGTGAATGATCAGAAACATACTAATCAAAAGATTGCTTTAGTGCCAAATTCTTGTTTTTGTAAAAATGAGGCCAATAGTCCAAATTTCTAACCGCACATGTACTGGATAAAGTACTGAAATATTTTACTGGTATTTCGAATGAATCGAGTTGAGAAACACTGATCTAAATAGCGGATATAACTCACATAATTTCTCCAAAGAAATACTCAATAGGATTGAGATAGGAATAAAACAGAAGGCCATTATAACAGAGTGGAGTCTCTATAATGCACCTGAAACAGTTCTTTACAATGCTGGGATTATGGTAAGTCATATTATCTAGTGTAAACTATCCCTAACGTTTGAAATAAATCATCATTCTTAATGATGTACTTGGTTTAGATCCGTGATGGCTCAGGTAGCAGAGCGTGCACCTTCCAATGAGGTGAAACGGCTTCGAATCTCCGCAATGGCTGGTGGATACGAATTCCGCATCTGGCTTACACCAACCACAGTGCTGACGTAAAATATCCTAAGTGGTAGACGGATCATGAGTTACACAGGCTAACCGTGGGAGGTTTAATTTATTTTCCTCTCCATGTGACGCAAATGTGGGTTTGTTCAATCTAGAAGTCCTCCATGGAGGCAAATTTCTCTCAATACTTGATCCATGGTTTGAATTTCCCCTTGTTTGTAGATGTTTCTTAACGGCTGCCTGGCTGTAACTCTTCTATTTGAAATTGTATTTGTTTTCATTGGCTTTGTGCAAATTGTAGCATTTTTCATCATCACAATATGTTTGCTAGCTTTATTCAATCTCTTTTCTGTTTTTATTGTTCTTTGTTTGATGCCTCGCCTGTTACGTCTGGACACTCAAACTCCTAATGTTACTTTACTGAGTAATTACTTTTTATTTTATAACCGTCGTTGAACAGCCGACCCAATTTTATGAAATAAAATCGCCAAATAGTGTAAAATAATGAATGGCACAACGAGACATAGCGTTGAAAAAATCATTCATTTAGAATTTATTTTTATCTTCGATTTAAAAGAAAATTAAAGTAACACAAAAAAAAATTTGCGATTGCTTACTTAAATTCTAAATTCATTAAAAAAAATCCTGCCTACTTTCCTCTATTATGGAACATTGACTTGAAACTTAAATTAAAATTTCGCATAAAAAACTTTTGACCATAAAGAAAGTTGATCAAAAAATATATGACTAAAAAATAAAACCTATAAATATATTTTTCGACCAAACAATATTTTTTTAGATTATAACCTTCGTTGAACAACCGACCCAATTTCTGGGTTTACGACTACTAATGTTCAACTCCGTAGCCTTGTAATTTTGAACCCTATCCAGAGGACAGGGGAACTCCTGGATCGAATATTGGGAGAAATTCGGCTTCGTGGAGGACTTTTTGATGGAGCTAACCCGCATTTGCGTTACATGGAGAGGAAGACCACGAGAACCTCCCACGGTAAGTCTGACTGCGAGGGGACTCTAACCCATGATCCGTCTACCACTGAGGATATTTCACGTCAGCACTGTGGTCGTGGGTGCAAGACGGATGCGAAATTCGTATCGACAGGGATTCGAAACCGGCTCGCGTCACTGGAAGGCGAACGCTCTATCCCTTGAGCCATCGCGGCTCGTGTGACTACTTTTGTTAATTTTAAGGTTTCACAAATTCTGGTTTGGGGGAGGTAATCTTTGGATCTTGGTGAGGTTGATGGTCTGTGCGTGGCGCTTAGCCTACATCACCCAGGTTTTTCCCTGGAGTTGCATTTGCCATTATTCCGACGTGTTGCCATGAATTGTCTTCTAACCTACCTATGTGAATCCTCTTTTTTCTTGTTGAGCAGTTATGCGCGCGCATTTTAAGTCTACAGTATTCCTCGGATGCCTCCTGACTGGGACAGGACGGTGTTAAGCTTTGATTAGTAGTCGTAAATCCAAAAAATTGGGTCGGCTGTTCAACAACGGTTATAAAATAAAGTAACAATGTTTAATAATGGTTTCTTATTCAGACTTACCCCCTATGCACGAGAAACAGAAGTCTTATAGCTATACACTATTGCTCTAACCACAATACGTAAAGTTAATATTAAATAAAGAAAGATTTTTACTTTTTTTTTCATACACTTTTTTAAATGCATTTAAAAATAAATGTTTTTTTTAATTCTCGGTATAGACAACATAAAGATGAAATTTATAGGCTTTGAAAGTTACACGAGCTGGATAGTAACCATTGGAAGTTGCATCATCAACTGTACTTCTCAAACTCCATACAGAATAGCTGGATTGATGTATGTGTCGATTGCTGAGTACTACGACACAGACAGAGAAACAGCTTCACTTCCAATTCTGATTTATATCATTGTAAAATGTCTTGGAGGTACGTATAAATTAGTAAAATGATATTTCAATAAAAGTTAAAATGCCAAATAAAAAGCAAACTATATGTATAAAAGTATATATTTGAACAACTCAAGCTAAAATAATACACATCAAGAGTAATTTTTCCGTTTATTAAGAATAGTTTAATCAGAGAAACAAACAGAGAAAGAGCTTCAATTCCAATATTAATTGTATCATAGTAATTAGTAGTAACGCTCTTTCAATGAAAGATGAAAATGTAAAATTAAAGCATGCATGAATTTATGAGGTTAACTACGAGACAAACAAAAAATATCTTCCATACCAATATTGACTTTAGTCATTGTAAGATATCTTGAAGGGAAGGATAAATTAGTAGCAATGCTCTTTCAATGAAAGATGAAAATGTAAAATGAAACCATGCATGAATTTATGAGGTTAACAACAAAACAAACAAAAAATATCTTCAATACCAATATTAACTTTAGTCATTGTAAGATATCTTGAAGGGAAGGATTAATTAGTAGTAATGCTCTTTCAATGAAAGATGAAAATGTAAAATGAAACCATGCATGAATTTATGAGGTTAACAACAAAACAAACAAAAAATATCTTCAATACCAATATTTACTTTAGTCATTATAAGATATCTTGAAGGGAAGGAGAAATTAGTAGTAATGCTTTTTCAATGAAAGTTAAAAATTTAAAATTGAAGCATACTTAGATTTATGAGGTTGATTAAAGGACAAACAAAGAAACAGCTTAAATTGCAATTTTGTCTTGAGTAATTGTAAGATGTCTTGGAGATACGTCTAATTAAATAATAGTCTTTCAGTTGAAGTTGAAAATATAAAATTTTAATGTATGTGAATTTATGAGAATCTGTTTATATGTTGTGTATCGAACGTATTTTTCCAATACTATATCTTTGGAATGTGAAGCAATATTTTAATCTTAAAAATGTTTGTATTTTCACTAAAGCTACATTAATAGACCATTAGCAACGATCTATCATGAATCATGATTATGATGATGGTAATTCGAAGATATTACTGGAGTGCACACACAACACAACCAGAATTTAGATTTTTAGGGAAAGAAGTTCACATCCTACTTTTAAAATACATTTAATTTTAAAATGTAGCTACGTGTTAGTGGCTTTAATGAGAAATACTGAATCACCACAACGCGTAAACAATTTACACGGACAGGATAAAAAAACAAACTTTATCTATAAAAGTATATATTTGAACAACACAAGCTAAAATAATACACATCAAGAGTAATTTTTGCGTTTATTAGGAATACTTTTAAATACTCTCCTACCCCGTCAACAAAAAGTAGAGACTAATTGGAAAAAGAACACTTCATTTCATTAATTTTTTCCAACAACCAGAAAACAATCTTCAAATATAAAATACAATTTCTCTGCAGCTCGTGTAAGTAAGTCCACGTTATGTGGATAGAAAAACCATTAAACCTTGACTCAATAGTAAACCCATGAATCGCTTTCCATTGGAGATATTTTGAGTCTGTGCTGTAGACTGAGAGGTGACATTGCTGGAGATAGCTATTATTTTTTTTAAAGAAACAAATGATTTATCTAGATTCTGCTAATTGTTTTAGTTTTAATTTAATAATCAATAAAAAATCATTAAAAGCAAAAAATTTAAGTTGCAAAATATTATTAATTTTATTATTATTATTTTTATACAAATTATTATTTTTCTTTAAATATTTAAATTTCATATTTTTTCATTGTTGTTCGGATACCTTTTATTTCATATGTTCTTCTTAATGCTAAATAATCGAAGCAGCTCTGTTACTATATCTAAAATAACTATATTACTTCCGTCGAATCCGAAATCGTCGGTAAAAAGAAGATTAAGATTGATCGATTGAAGATTCTCTATAATGCACCTGAAACAGTTCTTTACAATGCTGGGAATACGGTAAGTCACATTATCTAGTGTAAACTATCCCTAACGTTTGAAATAAATCATCATTCTTAAATGATGTACTTGGTCAATAACAATGTTTAGATCCGTGATGGCTCAGAAGATAGAGCGTGCACCTTCCAATGAGGTGAAACGGCTTCGAATCTCAGCAACGGCTGATGGATACGAATTCCGCATCTGGCTTACACCGACCACAGTGCTGACGTAAAATATCCTAAGTGGTAGACGGATCATGAGTTACACAGGCTAACCGTGGGAGGTTTAAGTGATTTTCCTCTGCATGTGACCCAAATGCGGGTTTGTTCAATCAAAAAGTCCTCCATGGAGGCAAATTTCTCTCAATACTTGATCCATGTTTTGAATTTCCCCTTGTTTGTAGATGTTTCTTAACGGCTGCCTNAAGTTGCAAAATACCCCATGAATTATTAATTTTCTTTAAATATTTAAATTTCATATTTTTTTATTGTTGTTTGGATACCTTTTTTTTTTCACATGTTCTTCTTAGTGCTAAATAATCGAAGCAGCTCTGTTACTATATCTAAAATAGCTATATTACTTCCGTCGAATCCGAAATCGTCGGTAAAAAGAAGATTAAGTTGTAAGATTAAGATCGTCGGTAAGATTAAGTTGTAAATATTCGACCATTGGATCCAACGTTATTCAAGATGTTCCATTTTTTTATTTTGCGCACTGCTCGTTATTCGTTTAATTAACAATGTTTTAGTATGCAAAACTCTCATTATTAGTGAACAAATTATTTTTGATTGAATTCTTAAGATTAAAAAGTAAGATTTTGTTTAAATTGATAAGTGAATTATAAAACTGATATCGTATTTATTTAAAGGGCCTTTTTGTGGAGCTTTGGGTGAAACACTCAGTCCTGAGAACATAACAATATATGGGACAATCATTGCTTTCATTGGATTTGGAGTATGTTTCTTTGCACACAATATTATCAGTTTGTGCATATATTTAGGCTTAATATATGGTAAGAAAATATTTATTTTTACTGAGAGTAAAATGTATTGCGAGTAAATGATTTTTTTTAAATTTAATATTTTTACTAAATTAAAAAAGTTATTTACTCGTAATTCAAATTTTTAATCACATTTACATTTTTTAAATTTAAAAATTTTTAATGACATATATGCGAAAGTTATGAATACAAGACTGTGAACATTTGCGAAATAAACGCTGAAAAGTTTTGACGCTGAGGGAGTTTTAAAAATAGAATTTTTTCTTATATATCTCTAGTGGCAGATTAGAAAACTACTGTTGACAGAAAAACAAACAATAAAATTAGAATAAGAAACAGTGATAACAGTAACTCAACTGAAACTACAGTAAGTTTATAAATCTTTCATTTTGAGCCGGGCTCTCCAATATTTCTCCCACAAGTGTCCTGAGTCCAGTGTAAGGCAATGGCTCAATCGGTTCGTGTTTATTTCTTCACGAATGTTGCAGAATTGACAGAGAGGACTTGATAGGGTTTTCATTAACTCTAAATACTTGGAGAGGCAATCGTGGGTAGTAGCGAGGAGAAAAGTAGGAACTGATTAGGCTACGGAATATTTGGGATTTCCTCTATCCATTTCTTGTCTTTATTTGCCTCCCTTATATTACACCAAAAGTTCTCCCCAATATATTTTTTTAATAACCGATTGACAGTATGAAAAGGAATTTGTCTATTTGCTATTTGAGCAATTTTAGTTGCCGTCTTTACCAGGAAATCAGGTGTTTCATTTCCCTGTAGCCCACAATGCGTTGAAAACTACTTAAATGCAACTTCTTTATGGTTTACAATTTTATCAAGGCTAAACAAATACTTAAAATACCAGTTGACATCGGAGCTTCAGATGAAGCAAAGGTCAGGAGGGCAGTCCTAGAATCTAATAGTATGACGGCCTTTGAAAATTTTTAATTTGACATTGTAACTATGACAAGGCGATTTGAATTGCCGAAATCTCCGCATCATAAGCTGCTTTTTATATCTTTCGACATGAGTGTAAAATAAGAGTAGCCTATAGGAGAACCCAGAGCCAGCGTTAACGCAGTCATTCGCCATGGAGCCATCTGCAAACACGTGCATGCAGCCATTCATTATTTGGGTGCAGTTCATGGATAGTCTTTAAATCTGCAGCTTTTATTATTAAGTTATTAATTTCTTTCTTAAGAACCTCATTTGACAGGTTTGTTCTAACCACATTCTTTCTTCCTTCACTCTGACATTGTGACTTGATGAGATTATCGTTTTTCCAGTTCAATCCTATTTGTTCTTTTGTTTCGATAACTTTCAGAAGGAAATCATTTTACATTTTAAGATTCCAAGTAGATGATAACAAAGGATTATTCCAAAAGGGAAGACAGTCTAGTAGTCTTACAAACTTTTCCCATAAAATTAGTGCCCTCTCTTCTATAACTAATTTAATGTTAAAATCTTGGGTGATTATCAAAAGCGCGTCAATCGGGATTGTTTTAACGGCTCCCGTAATAAGCCGAAGGGCTTTGTTTTGAAATCTTTCTAGAGAATCAATATCCTTTTCACTTGGTGACACCAGATGTTCGGAACAGTAAGTGAGTAGTGGCAAAATGTAGGAATTAAAAGTTAAGTTCACGGTTGTTCTGCAGAATCCCCACTTAGAGCCAGAAATTATTTTCATTAAAGAAAGCCTCTTAGATTCCAAAATGTCTCCAAAGTGTTTTTTCCACGTCAGTCAAAAATAACACCCAGATCTGAGAAGTAGTTGGTCTGAAGAACAGAGAAGTTTTGGTAAAGTAAGTTCAGCTTGATCGGTTGATGCGTGAGGTTTGATATACAGTTTGCGCTAAATTTATTTCCATATCGTTGACCTGACACCAATCACTTAATTTAATTACAGCCTGATTAAAAGTAGTTATATATAGTAGTTTAGCTTGTTTCTTAGGATTTTCGGTCCAGACAACCAAATTGTCTGTATAAAGTAGAGATTTGACATTATTAATCTTCAGCAGCTCAGCAATAAGATTGTTTATATATATTGCATGTGAAAATGTAGACACTTAGTTTCGGAGCCCTGAGGTAGTCCAATTTTAAGGTTATTAAAATGTGAAAAGATGTTCATGAAGTATACTGTACATATACGCTGACCAAGAAAACTTCTGTACCATTGAAACTTATTCGATTGGATACCAATATTATACTTTTTCAACAAAAGACTTTCCCTGAAAATTATGTCATACTCAGATTTTAGATCTACGAAAGCAGCTGAGAGTGTGTGTTATTGTCCAATGCATCTCTTTACCATCTTGCTGAAAGGAGCAACATGTTGGTTGGTCGATCTAAACTGCCTAAAGCCTGCTTGTAAGCACTCATTTGACAATCGTTGATTCTTCTCTCTGCCAAGAAGTCTGCTCTTTCATTTTCCTGAAGAACATATTGTGATGGTACCAAATACATGGCATTTTCTTTTTCGTTTAGAGTACTTTGTAACTAGCAACATTTGAAAACATTAACAGATTCAGATGAAGAAATATCTTCAAGGGCCGCTTTAGAGTTATATCATGTTTCTATTATCATTATTATTAGCACTATTTATTTTTAAATTTTATTTAATGATTTAAGCATTCAAGTTACTCAAATTGCCACTATATAGAGTAGGGGTTCTGAAACATAGGGGAATTTTATAGTATCAAGGGGAAATGGAGACAAACATTTGCTTAATTCTGAAGTATTTTGTACACTTTCAATTCACTTTAATTAAGCAACATAGGGGGCATTCTGTTCTCATTATCTTAATTCCTTTTTTCTAAGTGCCTCAAATTCCTTTGAATTTTTTTTTTATTTAATAATATTGTACGACAATAAAGAACGTGTTCTGATCATTTTTTAAACGTCATTGTTTTTTTTTTATTCATTTCCAATGGCAAGGCAATGCAAAGAAATAATTAAAACAACAAAGAACAGTTGGCATTAAAAGTTCTCTTGCTAGCCAATAAAGTGCCGTCTCAGAGTCGCCAGGGACTGATGAGCAACAGTGGAGATGGTCTCTATTCATAGGCTCTGCCAAATTACATAGGGGACAGTTTAGATGGTGAAAAATCCCAATTCAATAAAGATTATTCCAAAACGTCAAAGATATTTGAACGCCAATGTTGAGTGAGAATAAATTCCATTTAAGAAGTATCGAGAAACCAATAAAAAAAATTTTATCAACATTTTTGCTTCTAATTTATTTTAGAATTTAATACCTTATCTGCTTCAATAAAAAATTTTGTTACAACTTATTGAGTTATTAAAATTAAGTTCCTTTCTAAAATAATTAATTGAAACACAGATATGCTTATTATTAAGGTTACATAGTTTGTATTTCGTTACAGGTATAGGTCTGACAGGAAGTATTACATTTCTTCCAACCATAGTAAAGAAATATTTCAACAAAAATATTAACTCAGCAAATGGAATCTCTCAAGCTGGATCATGTTTGGGAGCATTTCTTGTTCCACCCCTTGCTGTATTCCTTCTGGACAAATATGGTTTACCTGGAACGTTTTTAATTGTATCAGCACTTATGCTTCATGCGGTGCCAATCAGCATGCTCATCCAAAAAGCAGGTTTAGCACAAGATAAAATCATTGAAACTATGAAAAGGAATAACGAGCTTGTCCATCAAGAGAAGATAAGTGCAAAAAATCAAAAATCTCCCCTTGACTCGAATAATAGTACTTCGGAGAAAATATCTATAAACAATCAAACAACTCTTTCTGACTCAGCTAACAAACTGACAGAGATGAGAGTAAACAATCAGAAATCTCTTCCTGATTCAGCAGAGCATATTAATACATCAGAGCGGATTCCTATAAACAATTATAAACTTCTCCCTGATTCAGAAGATGATAATATATCAGAGCAGCTTTCTATAAACAATCAGAAACCTCTTCCAGATTTTGTTACTAAGATATCAGAGCCGTCTAGAAGATTCAATGATTATGATCTAAGTAAAGAACAACACGATGGTATTAAAGATAATTATAGTTCAGATACCTCTAAACTCTCCCTACAGTCTCACGTGTACAATCAATCAGCTTTAGAAAAAAGTTGCCCAAGTATCAGCCATGTAGGCAATGAGATTCGCGAGACTAATGCATTAAATCATGGTGCTGAAATATCAAATATATTGGAAATAAATGAAGCTCTTCTACACCCTCAAGATTGCAGTGGTGATTCTGATAGCGACGATGCTGTCAAAACAAGCCTTCTTCCAGAAATGAAGACGGTTTCGTACCTACATTCCGATTTAGAAAATGATTCAAAACTACCTGATATGACACAATATAAACAAATGATTACAACTTGCGTGGTTGCACCGATAGAGAATAATCCAGAAGTGTCAGCGATTTCAAACAGGTCACACAATCCAAAACCACACAAAAAAAGTAAATTTGCATTTCTTAAAGTGTTTCTGAACCTCCCCTTTTTAATTATAATGTTTTGCACTGGTATACATAATTATGTGACAGTTCTAGTGACGACGACAATGATTGATTACTCACGAGACAAAGGAATACCAAGATATAATGAAGTCTATTTTTTAATGATGCATCCATTTGTTGAAATCATTGGCCGTGTCAGCTTCGGTTGGGTGACAGACTTAGGGTATTTAACATTATCTAATTACTCAGTGATATGTTTTAGTCTTATGGGTCTTACATGTAGTTGTATTTTGTGGTCTGCAGACTTTTGGGTGATGATGTTGGGAGCATTGACTTTTGCTATATCGTGTGGTGCCTTGACTGCTATATTTCCAGGCATGGTATTTAGTTGTGTTCCCGAGGAGATGCAGTCGANAGTTCAGATACTTCTAAACTTTCCCTACAGTCTCACGTGTACAATCAATCAGCTTTAGAAAAAAGTTGCCCAAGTATCAGCAATGTAGGCAATGAGAATCGCGAGACTAATGCATTAAATCATGGTGCTGAAATATCAAATATAATGGAAATAAATGAAGCTCTTCTACAGCCTCAAGATTGCAGTGGTGATTCTGATAGCGACGATGCTGTAAAAACAAGCCTTCTTCCAGAAATGAAGACGGTTTCGTACATACATTCCGATTTAGAAAATGATTCAAAACTACCTGATGTGACACAATATAAACAAATGATTACAACTTGCGTGGTTGCACCTATAGAGAATAATCCAGAAGTGTCAGCGATTTCAAACAGGTCACACAATCCAAAACCACACAAAAAAAGTAAATTTGCATTTCTTAAAGTGTTTTTGAACCTCCCCTTTTTAATTATAATGTTTTGCACTGGTATACATAATTATGTGACAGTTCTAGTGACGACGACAATGATTGATTACTCACGAGACAAAGGAATACCAAGATATAATGAAGTCTATTTTTTAATGATGCATCCATTTTTTGAAATCATTGGCCGTGTCAGCTTCGGTTGGGTGACAGACTTAGGGTATTTAACATTATCTAATTACTCGGTGATATGTTTTAGTCTTATGGGTCTTACATGTAGTTGTATTTTGTGGTCTGCAGACTTTTGGGTGATGATGTTGGGAGCATTGACTTTTGCTATATCGTGTGGTGCCTTGACTGCTGTATTTCCAGGCATGGTATTTAGTTGCGTTCCCGAGGAGATGCAGTCGATGGCTATAGCTTCAAGATATGTATTAAGTGGACCTCTAATCTTCACATCTGCTCCATTAATAGGTAAAATAGACATATGTTGCTTTCCATATAGCAATAATTAAATTTATCTATCTAAAAAAAATCCTCGATCAAAAAAATTAAAATAATAGAGAAATAGCAAAGACAATATTCTTGTTTTTCTTTTTTTAATATTAAACTTATACGATTTTTTTCGTAAAGCCATTTTCAGAAAGGTATTTCAGAATTATTCAAAAAACTATTCGAAATTACTAGCCATATACGTTTACTGCTTTTAATTCAAAAAATAATTTTTTTAGTTCTAACAGATGTCAAGTCCTATTCTATCCAATCTAGTATCTATATATTTTCAAAGAAACTCTTAACAAAAAAATAAACAACGAAAAAAATTAATTCAAAAATTTTACACGGAATCCGGGACAGTGAGGAAAAAAAGAAATGTCCTTCTTTTATTTTAAGGAGAATATGTGTATTACCTGTGTCGTAATATCATAAGGATGTCACCTTAACTACATTGCTAGTCAGGAAGAGTAAGGTGAAGAACACTTTTAACTAATAGTAAAAATTAGCCATTGATGTTATGCGCCAGGGGTGGCCAAGCTCCTTGATAGTCGAGCCATTTTTCAAAATTTGAAATTTTTCGAGAGCCGCAATTAAATACGTATTTAAAAGGTATGAGAAAAATACAGAAATTATATTTGTTAAAAACATATAAATAACATTACAAAATATGTGCATTGAATTTAAATATTAAAAATTAAACTCATTTGTTTTACTTCCTTTCGATAACTCTTTAAAATTTGGAGAATAATTGGTGACAGCACTTCTCAGTAATTCTTTTAAATGCTCGTTAGTTATTACTGATCGGTGTTTGGATTTCACGAATAAAATTTGAAATAAAATGATTCACATAAGTATGTTGCTCCGAATATGGAAATAATTCGACTATACAATATAAACTAAATATACAATGTGAGATATTATTTTATCTTTCCCCTGCAATTGTAAATTCAGGGTTTGCAAATGTTCCAAGACATCAGTTAAAAACAATGTCCGGTAACCACTCGTCATCGTCTAATTCTGAATAGGTTATTTCTTTTTCTTTTAGAAATGCAGTTATCGGATCAAGCAAATCTACAAAACAATTTAATACGTTGGAGCTAGATAACCATCTAACAATGCAAAAGAAATTAATGTCGTTTGGAAGTTCTTCGTCCTTTAATTCCTTAAGGAAAATTTTGAATTGTCGATGATTTTTTGAATTACGGCGAATGTAATTTACAATGTGTAACACTGTTTTTATAACATCANTTCAAAAAAGTATACATATGCTAGATGTTAAGAACGTATCCAATGAGTGAGCATTGGATTGCGAAGCAATCCGAAATGAACTGCGAAAGCAGTTTCGGGGGTTGGCGAGCGCCAGCGAGTAGGGGGCGAAGCTTCCTAGTTTTAAATAATTTGTAACGAGATGTTCTCGGTGAATTATGCAGTAACTCGGTTTGAATTGAGGAATTTGAGAATCATCTTTTAAAATCAAAATAAGACCGATTTTTTTACCCAGCATTACCTTAGCTCCATTAGTTTTAGTGCTTACAAGTTTATTAAAAGGCGCATCCAATGTTTTCATTATGGAATCTAATGCATTTTTAATATCGACACTACGGGTTGACTTTTGCAGTGCTACTAAATCTAATAATTCTTCTTTAACAACGAAGTCAGGTGAAACAAAACGTATGAAAACTGCCAATTGCGGAAGATCTGTCCATTCGTAAAGGAACGATAATAATTTTTTAAAAATATAAAGCACAAAAATGAAAAGGGAACTCGGGTTCATTTATCGGAAGCCACAAATAATCCTTCAAAGAGCCGCAGGTTGGCCACCCCTGTTATATGCTGACTGCATAAAACAAAATTATAGTACGCCCAAACTTACATTTAAAGAGTTTAAAAGCCAGCTGTTGAAATACATACAAATAGTTTTTTACTAACAATATTTCAACAGCACGTATTATTATAAAACTTAATGGAAATTTTAAATAATTATCAGGTAAACATATGTTATCACTTGGGTACATGCAACTCTAGAAAAAGTGAAATGTCCAACCATGTAATTTAAATCAAATGTAAATGGATACCTGTAAGTGAAGTCACGCATGCATATCGCACCAGACTGGCTTATTAATCAACGAACGCCACGATTAACTTACGATGACATCACTTGCAGGCATCCAATAAATTCTTTTGGTTGAAACTAATAATACAAATGTAATTTATGTGAAAATACAAATATAATAATCTTCATTTGTTTCAAAACTTTCTGTAAACATTGTATAATAGTATTAAAATACTTATCACTGTCCTCATGTTGAATAACGAAGTCATATAAATAATACGTAATTGTTTTTCAGGATTTTTCAGAGAAACTCGTGGATCATATGATGGAATTTACATCTTGTTAATAGCTTTGTGCATGCTGTGCGCTGTTGCAATGCCTTTGTTGCACAGATTTTCCCAACGTGGCAAAAAAAGTAGAGACATGAGAATGATTTTGAAACTGCAGAACATATAATAAAAATATTCGAACATACTATTTTTTCCAGGTGCTAATGATTAGAGACTTAGACATGAACTCTAAAACGGTGTACTGATTTTTTCCAAAGTCAGACCATTTTCTTGGAAAGCAGGTTTCCCCCCTAATAATAGTAATTTAATGAAAATATTTCAAACATTTTATTGAAAAGAGAAAGAGACACACAGTTTTCTTTTTAAAGTGATGGAGAAATTGTTCATGTACTAAACCAATACACAAATAGTAAGCAAACATTTTTTTTTTAATTACAGTTCATGGCCATATTATTAGACAAACTATAAGATTCTATGTAAAATCTTAATTACCAAGTGATACTATACAGCTTTAATGTTTTTACGCGACTGTAAACGGTTTCCACTTATTTATGTTTGTGTATCAATTGTTTACATTCGACGATATATAATATAAATTAGACGATATATTACATAAATATAGAATATATATTATATCAGGTATTATATTAATAAATTATAATAATTAGATCAAATATTAGACTCAATGTGATTTTTTAATAAATACATGTTTTGCGCGAGTTTATATGCAATACTTTTATATTCAAACATACATGTAATTGGCTTTTATTCAGGAGATTTTTTATATACTTCAGATTTTTATTTATTTTTAAGGTATTTCATTACCAAGTTAACCAATAGATACACGAAAGTAAACAAGTGCAAACCATTTTCAGTCGCGGTAAAATAATAAAGCTGTATAGAATCACCTGATGATTAAGATTTTACATAGAATGTTATGGAATCTTATAGCGCGTCGAATATTTCGGCCAGGGGCTGTATTTAATTTCATGATATCTGTATGATTTTGTATTATTTTATTCATTTACTCAAACCATTGTTTGTATTGTTTTTATTTAATGCTACGATAATTTTTATAAATCTATAAAATAAAGTATTTAGAATGATTTGCTTTAATTCGGTGTCATTTACAAATATTTTATTTTTTAGAATACTTATGCTTTCTTAACATCCACATCGTTTTGTTAAAAATTCCATTGCATTAAAACAAGAGTGTTATAAACATTAAAAAAATTAGTTTAAAAATATAAGTCAAAGGTTTCGTCAAACAATGTATTCTGCAGAAATAAGTTAACTATCAGATTGCAAAGATACTAGTTCATTCCTTCTACGGTGATCAATCGTATGCTCCTGCGAATTTGCAATCTTTAAAATGGAAACTTAATTAAAAATTTAAGGACTTTTCTATTTTTGTTCTTCCAACTTTGTGAAAGAACGATTTCTAACTTTTCGAATTTAAATACTGCATAGGAACGCATGCCTGTAAACGTTGTTTCATTTCCCTATTATGACCTGTTTTCAAGCACACGAACAGTTCGTAATAGAGACATTCCCTTAGCGCAGTATAAAGTATTTCCGGGCACGGGTTCCTATGCTCTCCACTCCCCCAGAAGTTGGTTGCCACATTTATGTATCACGTTTTCAATTTTGTACATTTTGACAAAAATAGACTAAAAATGTCATTTGGAAAAAAACTGTGGCTTGGAGCAAAGAAACTGATTTGAAATCAGCGATGTGAAAATATTCAAGATCCCTTAAAAAAATTCTTATGCACACAAAAAAAAAATATTGTTTCCAGGTGTAATCATTTAATATTTTTTATGACTATAACGACCGTACGTTCTTTTGTTCACAAGGTCATTTTTATTTTATTTTAAACGGTTATTTTTCAGATAGTATATAAATAAGGATTTTGGTGTGTTTATAATTAAAACGGATCATTAAAGATACTTATTTAGTAATACAATAAATTGAATGTAACAAGAATTAATACAAAAAGTCACGTACATAACATCTAACTATACGAGTACAACGTCAACGTAAGCACTGCTTATACTAATCTAAAAATAAAAAAAAGCAAACAGTTCTTGTTCGTTTTTACCCCTCGGGGGGGGGGGGGTCTGTTACAAGTTTTATTTTTCATTTTTATAGAACTGAATCTTCATAAAAATTTTATAACAAGTTCGCTTCACAATGAGAATTGTTATAATGAACGATTTTAGATATAATAAAGTAAGAATGAGGAATGTAAGCAAACCAATCAATGGATCAGTGAATAGTTTTTTTTTTACAAAGAGTCAGCAATATATAACTGTGAATTTGTTTACGGGCAAGTCAATAAAGGGCATTTTAATGAATAGTCGGATCAGTGAATGAGTTTATAAATGCATAAAATTTTTTATAAACTTACAAATTATTTTAAAAAATGAAAAATTGCTGTATTAACTGCCGTTAAACAATTTATAACAAAATGGCGACATATTGAATGCAAAATACGACAGCAATTTTTATCAAACATGAAACAGCAAAAATAATTAGTTTTGCAGAGTCTTTTAAAACTGTTTGTTTGCCACTGTTGTATCAAAAAAAAATAAATTTTAATGTTTATGCTTATTTATTTGCACGTCATATAAGATTATAGTCATTAAAAGCATTACCCGCTATAAATATTTATTCTAGAAAAATTAAGGTGAAATTCTCATTAACTAAACTACCGGCTTTCTTTCTAGCATTGAATACGTTAATTGTTAATTATGTTGTTCTCGTGCTCCCTAAGCGAGCAGTTTGGGTTGTTATAGAAAAAAGAATTTCTTACTATATATAAAATTCTAATGATGGTGTCGCAGTTTTCCATTGTTGTCGGTGCATTTTTATTGGCCAGAAAATCACGTGGTAGGATCCAGTTTTCCCTCATTCATTTCCGTATTATTTTGGTTGTCATCAGCATAAAATTAACAGCAGTAGTAAAGGTATTGTTTTCCTTTAAATATTTTTGTATCCCTAATTTAAACTTATTTTCCAGCACTGCTATTATTAACCAGAATATGGTTGTGACTCATCAAATTTGTTTGAACAATATAAGGTTGCAAAAATATAAATGTTATTTTAAAGAATGATTACTTCGAAAAATCACTTCCGTTCACCAAGAGATCTAAATGTTTATAATACTAATAGATAGTAATATTTGGACGTGGGAAGTAGAGGCACAAGAGTAAGCAAACAGAATTCCTTTTAGTACATATATGTTAAGTGAATAATTTTAACTTTAGTAGAAAAACTGTTTTCTGCCAAGAAAAGACAATTATTGCGAAGCAATAATCGGGGTTGGTGAGCGACAGCGAACAGGGGGCATAGCCCCCTAGTATAAAATAAAAAATTAATGAATTTTCTACAGCGTTATGACTACATCTGCGAAACAATTCAAGTTATTTTTTTTTTAAAGAATCAGATATTTTTTCTTTCAAAATTGTGTTTAAAAGGAGTCGTTTTCAGTATCACCCTTAGCGCAAAAACGTCTTTCACAGTAATTTTTTAAAATTTATTTAAATGTTTTTTTTTTCACCGTCCAAATAATAAAGTGAGTGCAGTTAATCAACATTAATTAATTTACTGCACTAACTAATGCTGGTCAGCATTGCTTGATATTATCAATAAACTAATGCTGACCGCGGGCTGTGTAGAGATCAGGAGACTGGCCTTACATCAGAAAAGTTCTGGGTTCGAGCAAGACATGGATATTCTTTTATTCTCAGCACTATCTGTCCTTACTGTGAGAGCAACGTTGGCTTACCTAATATGGTGCCCCAGAAAGAGTGGTCAACAAATCTGCCCTTCAGATGTCTGTATGATTTAGGTCATTCTCCACATGGGCATTTGAAAAAAATATATATAATCAATCACTTTAAAAACTATAATACAAAGAAACAAATGGGGTAAAATGTTATTACAATTAAGGAAATTAACATGTCCTTTTTCGACAACTAAAGAAACAAGTCCAAATTATCATCTAATTAATTGATAGAATAAGAGAAACAAAGTTTTATTACTTTAAAGGTACTGAATCTGTTGATGTGCCCAATCACACCAAGGGTATAGTTGAGTTGGAACGCGCTGGTAAGACGTTTCGGTACTTTTTAGTCAGGCGGAAATTTAGTTCCGAGAGTTTGATGAACATATTACTAACTTTGAATTTATAATCTTAACTTTTTATGAAAAAAAGATGCTTTAGCTTACTATCTTTAAACTGAAATTTTATTTTATTCTCATATCATATTATTCTGTTTTATTCTAATATAGTTCCTTTTAGGTAGTTGGGTACCAGGGTAGTGATTTCATGCTTCGTAAAGAATTTAGTATGAATATATTTTAAATTGCTCAAAGCAGTTCGATGAATAAGTTTTATTAATAAATAATTTAAAAGTTCATGCTTTCGTACATTATAAATAAATTTTTAACTTAGAAAAAGTAAATGTTCAAATAAATTAATTTGAACTGTTTTGGGGGAAATACAGAGATAAACTATCGGAACTGCAATAAAATAAAAATAAGTAAACTTGAGTAAAAGAAAAAAGAAGCTTATATAACTTCAAATAATTTGATAATTGTAGATCAAAAATTTTTTTTGATAATTTTTTATTCTACCCACAACCCTCTCCCTACGATAGAATGACTTGCATAGTGATTAAATAAAATTTTAGTATAATAACAATAGCTCAAATGATGCGGGTTTATGATGGTCTAAAAAATATTGATTTCAAATTACAAAGTTGGGAAATAAAATTTTAAATTGTTCTTTGTAACGTAATTAAGCCATATTTAGTTTCCCCCTACGTATGCAGATGCCTATGAGGGATCCTTTGTTTCAATTTACTGTTAGGGCATCAATTAGACATGTACTGTGGGGTAAACGCGGTATACCATGAAAAACTTTTCATCTAATGATCGGATTTTTCACGTACTAAGACTCAATTTTAATGGTTTTGGAGCCCCACTTTAAATATGCTAAATAATTAGTGCAGACTATATTAAGTTACAAAATCAGACACTAAAACGTACTTTATCTGAAAAAACCTGACTTTTTTTCCGACAGGGTTGAATTGCTGACTCTTAAAATATGGGTGAGAGCCGCAATTTGAGAAACATAGCCCCAATTGCTTGATCATGAGAGCTATCGAAAGTTTGGATCCTTTAACGTTAATTTTATTTTTTGCGTATTTTTCCATATCTCGATAGGTGACCTCAAATATGCAAATTAATTAGTGCAATTAATTATTATAAATTAATTATTTTAAGTTACGAAACATGACACTATAAAAGGTTCTTTCTCTGAATAAATTTTTTTTTCCGCATTACTGACCCTAAAAATAGGATGGGGGGTTTGTCGCAATTTGAGAGATAGGGTCTCAATAATTAGGTCATGACAGCTGTCGAAATTTTGGACTCATTGCGCAATTCGTCGTATTTTGAGTTATTTAAGCAAATAGAATACTTTTGGCACACAATTGTAAAACTCGGTAATACAAAGAAAATTCAATTCAAAAATTTTTACAATTAATTATTTTTTTATTTTATTTCAAATAGTTAAAAAATTTTGAATTGCATTCAAAACGTTTTATGCAAATTTTCACATTGTTTTCAAAGAATGTAATTTCAAATGTCAAAATACAATATTTGAAGGAAATCGGTCGAAAAGCTCGTAGGAAATAAAATGTCAAACATACTACTTTTTTAAGAACTTTACTGTGAAGGTAAAAGCTTTTATATTAGAATAATGGTCACCGTCCAAATAATGTTTTTAAAAAAATTTATGTGTTTGGCAACATAAATATCAAAGCATTAAATTAAATCATTTAATTTTTTTTAGCTTTTACTGAGTTATTTAAAAAAATTATTTCGATATTTTTCAAGGATAGAGGAAAGATAGGAATTTTTAATGCTAGATTAAAACATAAACGCTTTTTTTTATAAAAAAATACATATATAAACATTTTTATTTTATTTTTTAGTATAAATTCAGCATTTGAATCGCTGTTTTAGAATTGATTGTTTGTCCTTCACAGACTTATAACTAAATCAGTTTTACGATCTTATGTAATGTGAGCCTTGAAATAACACTTTTATTTTATCAAGATCAAAAGTTTGAACTCGTTTTGATCACACCAATTGCAAAATATTCTTTTCCATTTCGTGTGAACAAAATTAAGGGTAAGTGTTTTTTCTTTCTTTTTGTATTGTTTTTTCAAGAAAGTTTGACGAATGGTAACCCTTTTTGTATTTAAAATTTCATATCAAACCATTATCTGATATTTAAATTAGCTCAGCCGGAAATCCATAGAAAGTTTAATCTTATCAACTTATGTAAAGCGATAATTAAAAACTTTACTAGCAACTCGTTGTTGTTGATTGTTAAAGGTGACGTAATACGATTTTCAAAATGAAATTCTTGCTTTTCAGTTTCAGGAAAATCTTAAAGCGATACTTAATTGAAAAGTATAAGCAATTAAAGCTCGTTGCAAAATGTTTACATTTAAATCAGGTAAATATTTATTTATTTTATTTCAGTTCGTGTTTATCAGTTCATTATTATTATGGTATTTGCTTACTTGAACTAAAGGTACTAGTTAGCTACATGACTTCTATCGCAAACTGTAAACGTGACAGTACTTATACTTTTGGGAGTTTACTGGATGAATTTCACTGGATGTTTACTGGGAATTACTGGATGAATTTCAGTAAAACAATATTAGCAAAATTATTTGGACATTGTATTTTAGTTTTAGTGGGCTTGATTCTTATATTTACAAATCGTCAATGCTAGTCGCTTAAATACAGACGTTTCTAAAAGAAATTCTTTATGAAGGAGAAGTTTTCCATGTGGAATTTCCATAGTTCCATTTTTTAGCTGTACTTTTCTTTGACTCTTACAAGATTTTGATAGATCGCTTGTGCTTATTTGCCAACAGTGTGAGAGTGGATGGATGTGAATCTCGATCATTTTTTTTTTCCAACCTGCATGTTCGAAATCTCTGTTAGAAATAACTCCGTCTTTATGCAAAAACAATTAAGTTTTTACAGCCTATTTATCTAACATTACATTTTCAGTAATGATTGTTTTAAAAACAAAACATCGAACTCGACATAATCTTCTGCCAGCTTTGCTGTAACTGATTTGATCCCTAGAATTGGCATGCTAGTTACCAGCAAACAACAACAGCAATCACATTAAGTTCAGTTTTTTTAAATGTTTAATATTTTTCTCATATTTATTTTATATTTTCTTGTATTCTTTTGCTACCAACACATGGTGATATAATTCTGTTTCACTATTTTGTTACTGAAACGGAGAAATTGGAATTAGAATTAATATAAATGTTACTCATATTTAAGTAGGTTTAGGCTTAAAATATTTGTCATTCCAGAGAGTATGTGAATGATCAAAAACAAACTAGTCATAAGATTGCTTAAGTGCTAAATTCTTGTTTTTGTAAAACTGAGGCCAATAGTCCAAATTTCTAACCGCACCTGTACAGGATAAAGTACTGAAATATTTTACTAGTATTTCGAATGAATTGAGTTGAGAAACACTGATTTAATATATAACTCGCATAATTTCTCCAAAGAAATACTCAATAGGATTGAGATAGGAATAATACAGAAGGCCATTGTAACAGTCTCTATAATGTACTTGAAACAGTTCTTTACAATGCCAATACCAATGGAATATGGTAAGTCACATTATCTAGTGTAAACTATCCCTAACATTTGAAAATCATCATTCTTAAATGATGTACTTGGTCAATGACATTGTTTAGATCCGTGATGGCTCAGGTGGTAGAGCGTGCACCTTCCAATGAGGTGAAACGCCTTCGAATCACAGCAATGGCTGGTGGATACAAATTTCGCATCTGGTTTACACCGACCACAGTGCTGACGTAAAATATCCTCAGTGGTAGACGGATCATGAGTAACGCAGGCAAACCGTGAGAGGTTTTTGTGTTTTTCCTCTCCATGTGACGCAAATGAGGGTTAGTTCCATCAAAAAGTCCTCCATGGAGGCAAATTTCTCTCAATACTTGATCCATGTTTTGAATTTCCCCTTGTTTGTAGATGTTTCTTAACGGCTGCCTGGCTGTAACTCTTCGATTTGAAATTGTATTTGTTTTCATTGGCTTTGTGCAAATTGTAACACTTTTCATCATCACAATATGTTTGCTAGCTTTATTCAATGTCTTTACTGTTTTTATTGTTCTTTGTTTGATGCCTGGCCTGTTATGTCTGAACACTCAAACTCTTAAATTTTGTTTAGTGAGTAACTACTTTTTATTTTATAACCGTCGGGTCGTTGAACAGCTGACCCAATTTTATGGGTTTACGACTACTAATGTTCAACTTCGTAGCCTTGTAATTTTCAACCCAATCCAGAAGACAAGGGAACTCCTAGCTCAAATATTGGGAGAAATTTGCCTTCGTGGAGGACTTTTTGATGGAGCTAACCCGCATTTGCGTTACATGGAGAGGAAGACCACTAGAACCTCCCATGGTAAGCCTGACGGTGAGGGGACTCTAACCCATGATCCGTCTACCACTGAGGATATTTCACGTCAGCACTGTGGTGGAAGCAACCCGGATGCGGAGTTCGTATCGACTGAGATTCGAACCCGGTTCGCGTCATTGGAAAGCGAACGCTCTTTCCCCTGAGAAATCGCTGCTCGAGTAACTACTTTTGTTAATTTCAAGGTTTCACAAATTCTTTGCGGCTTTCTGGTTGGGGGGAGGTAATCTTTGGATCTTGGTGAGTTTGCTGCTCTGCGCGCGTGGCGCCTAGCCTACATCACCCACGGTTTTCCCTGGAGTTGCATTTGCCTACCTTGTCCATTATTCCAACGTGTTGCCATGGATCGTCATCAAGCCTACCTTTGTGAAACCTCTTTTTTTCTTGTTGAGTAGTCATGTGCGCGCACTTTGAGTCTACAGTATTTCCCGGATGCCCCCTGACTGGGGCAGGGTGGGGTTAAGCTTTGATTAGTAGTCGTAAATCCAAAAAATTGGGTCAGCTGTTCAACAATGGTTGTAAAATAAAGTAACAATGTTTAATAATGGTTTCTTATTCAGACTTACCCCCTATACACGTGAAACAGAAGTCTTATAGCTAAACACTATTGCTCTAACCTCAATACGTAAAGCTAATATTAAATAAAGATTTTTATTGTTATTTTTAATACACTTTTTTTAAATGCATTTGAAATTAAATGTTTTTTTTAATTCTCAGAATAGACAACATAAAGATGAAATTTATAGGCTTCGAAAGTTACACGAGCTGGATAGTAACCATTGGAAGTTGCATCATCAACTGCACCTCTCAAACTCCACACAGGATAGCTGGATTGATGTATGTGTCGATTGTTGAGTACTACGACACAGACAGAGAAACAGCTTCACTTCCAATTCTGATTTATATCATTGTAAGATGTCTTGGAGGTACGTATAAATTAGTAAATTTCAATGAAATGAAAACTATTTCAATGAAAGTTAAAATGCCAAATAAAGGCCCACGTTGGTTTAGGAGGTTGATTACGAGACAAACAGAGAAAGAGCTTCAATTACAATATTAATTGTAATCATCATAAGATTTCTTGAAGGCAGTGCTCATTCATAGTAATTAATAGTAATGCTTTTTCAATGAAAGTTGAAAATGTAAAATTAAAGCATGCAGGAACTTATGAGGTTAACTACGAGACAAACAAAAAATATCTTCAATACCAATATTGACTTTAGTCATTGTAAAACATCTTGAAAGGAAGTATAAATTAATAGTAATGCTTTTTCAATGAAAGTTAAAAATTTAGAATTGAAGCATACTTGGATTTATGAGGTTGATTAAGGGACAGACAAAGAAACAGCTTAAATTGCAATTCTGACTTGAGTAATTGTAAGATGTCTTGAAGATACGTCTAAATTAGTAATAGTCTTTCAGTTAAAGTTGAAAATATAAAATTTTAATATATGTGAATTTATGAGATTCTGTTTATATGTTGCGTATCTAACGTATTTTTCCAATACTATATCTTTGGTCATGTTAAAACTGTGAAGCAATATTTTAATCTTAAAAATGCTTGTATTTTCACTAAAGCTACATTAATAGACCATTAGCAACGGTCTATCATGATTATGATGATGATAATTCGAAGATATAACTGGAGTGCACACGCAACACAACGAGAATTTAGATTTTTAGGGAAAGAAGTTCACATCCTACTTTTAAAATACATTTAATTTTAAAATGTACCTACGTGTTAGTGGCTTTAATAAAAAATACTGAATCACCACAACGCGTAAACAATTTAGACGGACAGGATAAAAAAACGAACTATATGTATAAAAGTGTATATTTGAGCAACACAAGCTAAAATAATACACATCAAGAGTAATTTTTGCGTTTATTAAGAATACTTTTAAATACTCTCCTACCCTGTCAACAAAAAGTAGAGACTAATTGGAAAAAGAACACTTCGTTTCATTAATTTTTTCCCACAACCAGAAAACAATCTTCAAATATAAAATACAATTTCTCTGAAGTTCGAGTAAGTAAGTCCACGTTATGTGGATAGAAAAACCATTAAACCTTTACTCAATAGTAAACCCATGAATCGCCTTCCGTTTGAGATATTTTGAGTCTGTGCTGTAGACTGCGAGGTGACATTGCTGGAGATTGCTATTATTTTTTTTAAAGAAACAAATGATTTATCTAGATTCTGCTAATTGTTTTAGTTTTAATTTAATAATTAATAAAAAATCATTAAAAGCAAAAAAGATTAAGTTGCAACATACCCCGTGAATTATTATTTTTTTTAAATATTTAAATTCCATATTTTTTGACTGTTGCTTGGAAAAGTTTTTTTTCTACGTTCTTCTTAATACTAAATAATCGAAGCTATATAGCTGTTACTATATCTGAAATAACTATATTACTTCCATCGAATCCGAAATCGTCTGTAAAAAGAATGTTTATGCAGGGAAAGTATGTTTTTGTGTATGATTTCATAACTTAAAATATAATCTGATATAATTATTTAGC
>NC_092213.1:64116794-64127778 GCF_043381705.1 Parasteatoda tepidariorum
GTGTAAGCCAGATGCGGAATTCGTATCCATCAGCCGTTGCTGAGATTCGAAGCCGTTTCACCTCATTGGAAGGTGCACGCTCTATCTTCTGAGCCATCACGGATCTAAACATTGTTATTGACCAAGTACATCATTTAAGAATGATGATTTATTTCAAACGTTAGGGATAGTTTACACTAGATAATGTGACTTACCGTATTCCCAGCATTGTAAAGAACTGTTTCAGGTGCATTATAGAGACTCCACTCTGTTATAATGGCCTTCTGTATTATTCCTATCTCAATCCTATTGAGTATTTCTTCGGAGAAATTATGTGAGTTATATCCGCTATTTAAATCAGTGTTTCTCAACTCAATTGATTCGAAATACTAGTAAAATATTTCAGTACTTTATCCTCTACAGGTGCGGTTAGAAATTTTGACTTTTGGCCTCATTTTTACAAAAACAAGAATTTGGCACGTAAGCAATCTTTTGACTAGTTTGTTTCTGATCATTCACATACTCTCTGCAATGACAAATATTTTGAGCCTAAATCTACTTAAATATAAGTTACATTTATATTAATTCTAATTCTAATTCTTCTGTTTCAGTAACAAAATAGTGAAACAAAATTATATCACCATGTGTTGGTAGCAAAATAATACAAGAAAATATAAAATAAATATTAAAAAAAAGTAAACATTAAGAAAAAACCTGAACTTAATGTGATTGCTGTTGTAGTTTGTTAACTAACATGTCAATTCTAGGGGTCAAAGCAGTTACAGCAAAGCTGGTAGAAGATTATGTCTAGCTCGATGTTTTGCTTTTAAGGCAATCATAACTGAAAATATAATTTTAGACAAATAAGTTGAAGAAAAGGGCTCTAAAGCTTAATTGTTTTTGCATAAAGACGGAGTTATTTGTAACAGAGCTTTCGAACATGTAGGTTGAAAAAAAAATGATCGAGATTCACAGCCATCCACTCTCACACTGTTGACAAATGAGCACAAGCGATCTATCAAGACCTTGTAGAGTCAAAGAAAAGTACTGAATAGCTAAAAAATGGAACTATGGAAATTTCACATGGAAAACTTCTCCTTCATAAAGAATTTCTTTTAGAAACGTCTGTATTTAAGCGTTTAGCATTGACGATTTGTAAATACAAGAATAAAGCTCACTTATGTCCAAATACAATGTCCAAATAATTTTGCTAATATTGTTTTGCTGAAATTCATCCAGTAATTAAAGAATATGTAAAAAAAAAATAAACTCCCAAAAGTATAAGTACTGTCACGTTTATAGGTTGCGATAGAAGTCATGTAACTAATTAATACCTTTAGTTCATGTAAGCAAATACCATAATAATAATGAACTGATAAACACGAACTGAAATAAAATAAATAAATATTTACCTGGTTTAAATGTAAACATTTTGCAACGAGCTTTAATTGTTTATACTTTTCAATTAAGTATCGCTTTAAGATTTCCTTGAAACTCAGAAGCAAGAATTTTATTTTGAAAATCGTATTATGTCACTTATAACATTCAACAGCTAAGGGCTTGTGAAGTTTTTAACTATCGCTTTACATCAGTTGATAAGATTGAACCTTTGTTGAATTTCCGGCTGAGCTAATTTAAATAATAGATAATGGTTTGATATGAAATTTTAAATACAAAAATGGTTACCATTCGTCAAACTTTCTTGAAAAAACAATGCAAAAAGAAAGAAAAGAAACACTTACCATTGAATCTGTTCACACGAAATGAAAAAGAATGTTTTGCAATTAGACGAGTTCAAACTTGTGATCTTGATAAAATAAAAGTGTTTTTTCAAGGCTCACATTACATTAGATCGTAAAAATGATTTAGTTGTAGGTCTGTGAAGGACAAACAATTTATTCTAAAGCGGCGATTCAAATGTTGAATTTATACTTAAAAAAAAAATGTTTTTATATATTTTATTTAAAAAAAAAATGGAGCTTATGTTTTAAACTATCATTAAAAATTGTTATCTTTTCTCTAACGTTTGAAAATATAGCATAAATAAAGTTTTTTGAATAACTTAGTTAAAGCTAAAAAAAGATTAAATAATTTAATTTAATGCTTTGATATTTATGTTGTCAAACACGTAAATTTGTTTAAAAACATTATTTGGACGGTGACCATTATTCTAATATAAAAGCTTTCATCTTCACAGTAAATTTCTTAAAAAAGTAGTATATTTGAAATTTTATTTCCCAAGAACTATTCGACCAATTTCGTTCAAATATTGTATTTTGATGATTAAAATTACATTCTTTGAAAACGATGTGAAAATTTGCATAAAATGTTTTTAATACGATTCCAAATTTTTTAACTATTTTAAATAAAGAAAAAAATAATTAATTGTAAAAATTTTTGAATTGAATTTTCTTTGTATTAACGAGTTTTACAATTGTGTGCAAAAAGTATTCTATTTGCTTAAATTACTCAAAATACGACGAAATGCGCAATGAGTCCAAACCTNATTTTAAATGCAAAAATGGTTCCCATTCGTCAAACTTTCTTGAAAAAACAATGCAAAAAGAAAGGAAAAAAACACTTACCATTGAATCTGTTCACACGAAATGAAAAAGAATGTTTTGCAATTAGTGTTATTAAAACGAGTTCAAACTTTTGATCTTGATAAAATAAAAGTGTAACTTCAAGGCTCACATTACATAAGATCGTAAAAATGATTTAATTGTAAGTCTGTGAAGGACAAACAATTTATTCTAAAGCGGGGATTCAAATGTTGAATTTAAACTAAAAAAAAAAATGTTTTTATATATTTTATTTAAAAAAAAAAGGAGCTTATGTTTTAAACTATCATTAAAAATTGTTATCTTTTCTCTAACGTTTGAAAATATCGCATAAATAAAGTTTTTTGAATAACTTAGTTAAAGCTAAAAAAAGATTAAATAATTTAATGCTTCGATTCTTATGTTGCCAAACACATAAATTTGTTTAAAAACATTATTTGGACGGTGACCATTATTCTAATATAAAAGCTTTCATCTTCACAGTAAATTTCTTAAAAAAGTAGTATATTTGAAATTTTATTTCCCAAGAACTATTCGACCAATTTCGTTCAAATATTGTATTTTGATGTTTAAAATTACATTCTTTGAAAACGATGTGAAAATTTGCATAAAATTTTTTGAATGCAATTCCAAATTTTTCAACTATTTTAAATAAAAAAAATAAATAATTGTAAAAATTTTTGAATTGAATTTTCTTTGTATTAACGAGTCTTACAATTGTGTGCAAAAAGTATTCTATTTGCTTAAATTACTCAAAATACGACGAAATGCGCAATGAGTCCAAACCTTTGAGCCCTCTCATGACCAAATTATTGAGACCCTATTTTCCAGATTGCGACTATCTACCATCCTATTTTTAGGGTCAGTAATCCGAAGAAAAAAATTGTTTATTCAGAGAAAGAACCTTTTATTGTGTCATATTTCGTAACTTGAAAAACCGTTTGCACTAATTATTTGCACATTTCAGGTCACCTATCGAAATATGGAAAAATACGCAGAAAATAAAATTAACATGAAGGGATCCAAACTTTCGATAGCTCTCATGATCAAGCGATTGGGGCTATGTTTCTCAAATTGCGGCTCTCACCCATATTTTGAGAGTCAGCAATCCAACCCTGTCGGAAAAAAGTCAGTCAAGTTTTTTCAGATAAAGTACGTTTTAGTGTTTGATTTCGTAACTTAATATAGTCTGCACTAATTATTTAGCATATTTAAAGTGGGGCTCCAAAACCATTAAGATTGAGTCTTAGTACGTGAAAAATCCGATCATTAGATGAAAAGTTATTCATGGTACACCGCGTTCACCCCACAGTACATGTCTGATTGATGCCCTAACAGTAAATTGAAACAAAGGATCCCTCATAGGCATCTGCATACGTAGGGGGAAACTAAATATGGCTTAAGTACGTTACAAAGAACAATTTTTACGTTACAAAGGAGAAATTAAAATTTTAATTTCCCAACTTTGTAATTTGAAATCAATATTTTTTAGACCATCATAAACCCGCAACATTTGAGCTATTGTTATAATACCAAAATTTTATTTATCACTATGCAAGTCATTCTATCGTAGGGAAAGGGGTTGTGGGTAGAATAAAAAAATTATCAAAAATAACTTTTGATCTATGTTATATAAGCTTCTTTTTTCTTTTACTCAAGTTTACTTATTTTTATTTTATTGCAGTTCCGATAATTTTTCTCTGTATTTCCCCCAAAACAGTTCTAATTAATTTTATTTCCACATTTACTTTTTCTAAGTTAAAAATTTATTTATAATATACAAAAGCATGCAGAATTATAAATTATTTATTAATAAAACTTATTCATCGAACTGCCTTAAGCAATTTAAAATATTTCCATACTAAATTCTTTACCAAGCATGAAATAACTACCTTATAAACCAGCTACCTAAAAGGAACTATATAAGAATAAAACAGAATGTATTATGATATGAGAATATATATATAATAGCAGTTTGAAGATGGAAAAGTAGGGTTTTATAGATGGCTATTTTTGTAATTGATTAATTTTCCTAATGTATCTCGATAGCTTTCTAACTTGGAATGATAGCAAAATTAATCTTTAATTCATTAGTATTACTAGCGGATCAAGCGAAAACCTCTTTTTTTCATAAAAAAGTTAAAATTATAAAGTGAAAATTGATTGATTGATTATGTCAACTTATGTGTTGATTAACTGCACTCACTTTATTATTCGGACGGAGAAAAAAAAAACATTTAAATAAATGAAGAAAAAAAATTACGGCGAAAGATGTTTTTGCGCTCCGGGTGATACTGAAAACGGCGGGCGCCTTTTAAACTCAATTTTGGAAGAAAAAAATATCTGATTCTTAAAAGGAGAAATAATAATAACTTGAACTGTTTCCCGATTCATAACGCATAGCGCTGTAGAAAATTCCTTTTTTATTCCATACATATATTCTTTTTTCCATATCGACTCAAAATGCTCACTTAGGAAACATGAGAACACAAGATAAATAACAATGAACGCTTTCAATGCTAAAAAACAAGAAGGTAGTTCAGTTAATGAGAATATCACCCTAATTTTTCTAGAATAAATATTTATAGCAGGTAATATTCTTAATGATTATAAGCTTATATGATATACTAACAAATAAGCATATATATTAAAATTTATTTTTTCTTGATACAACAACAGTAGCAATCAAACAGTTTTAATAAACTCTACAAAATTGATTATTTTTGCGGTTTCATTTTTGATAAAAATTACTGTCGTATTTTGCATTCAATATGTCACCATTCTGTTACAAATTATTTAAAAAAATGAAAAATTGATGTATTAACTGCCGTTAAACAATGCATAAACATTTTTATGCATTTATAAACTCATTCACTGATCCGACTTTTCACTAAAATGCCCTTCAATGACTCGCCCGTAAACAAATTCACAGCTATTTATTGCTGACTCGTTAAAATAACTATTCACTGATCCATTGATTGGTTTCCTTACATTCCTCATTCTTACTTTATTATATCTAAAATAGTTCATTATAACAATTCTCATTGTGAAGCGAACTTGTTATAAAATTTTTATGAAGATTCGGTGCTATAAAAAGGAAAAATAAAACTTGTAACAGACTTTTCCCTCGAGAGGTAAAAACGATCAAGAACTGTTTGCTTTTTTTTCCCATTGGTATAAGCAGTGCATACGTTGACGTTGTGCTTGTATAGTTAATTAGTTAGATGTTATGTACGCTATTTTTTGTATTAATTTCTGTTACATTAAATTTGTTGTACTGCTAAATAAGTATCTTTAATGATCCGTTTTAATTATAAACACATCAAAATCCTCATTTATATACTATCTTAAAAATAACCGTTTAAAATAAATTAAAAATGACCTTGTGAACAAAAGAACGTACGGTCGTTATAGTCATAAAAAATATGAAATGATTACACCTGGAAACAATAATTTTTTTTGTGTGCATAAGAATTTTTTTAAGGGATCTTGAATATTTTCACATCGCTGACTTCAAATCAGTTTCTTTGCTCCAAGACACAGTTTTTTTCCAAATGACATTTTTAGTCTATTTTTGTCAAAATGTACAAAATTGAAAACGTGATACATAAATGTTGCAACAAACTTCTTGGGGAGTGAGAGCATAGGAACCCGTGCCCGGAAATACTTTATACTGCGCTAAGGGAATGTCGCTATTACGAACTGTTCGTGTGCTTAAAAACAGGTCATAATAGGGAAATGTTACTAGCGGCGTGTAACAACGTTTACAGGCATGCGTTCCTATGCAGTTTTTAAATTCGAAAAGGTTTAGATTTGAAAACCCCACACCCAAATTAGGCAAGATCAAGTATTTGTATAAATGCAACAAAACATTTGTTCCCCAGTGTTATTNGGTAATTTCTGAACATATGCTAAATCGTGATGTCTAACGGACGATGCATAACTATTTAAAATTTCTGACATCAACCAGTCCTTATCATAGTATTTGACAATTAAGCTACAATTTTAATTATTTGGCTACTATTTTTTATAAATTTTTGTTCCTGTTCAGGCAACTATTTTCATAGTTTTTCACCATTAATTATTTTCAAATTTTTCACCATTTAAAATGTATTTGAATAATAATTTTTAAAATTAATTATGTATTGATAACATTGTTTTAATTTTAATTCACAATTTTTATTTTAAAGTTTGGATACTTTTAAGTTTGGATACCTGGATATAAAGTTTGCATACCTGGACAACTGAAAAGTTGCCCAGGTGCAAGTAAAAAGTCACTAAAAAAATAGACCTCTGTCAAGTTTTTATTTTATTTTATTTAATTTTTTAAACAGATAGAAATTAAATAGAATAAAAAATGTAAAATAAAAAATTACAAAAAAAATGTCGAATTTCCTTGTGCCCGGCTGACCAAAAAGTAATAAATTTTATTTTAAAAATGATACTATGACAAACATTTCTTATTAGAATGGGAAATGTATTAAAAAAATGAAATTCTTTGTATAATTTCACTTATGAAATGCTTATAGTAAAAAAAATATGCTCTGAAAATTCCTTATATTTATCACAATATTTGTAAACGTAAACAGTTCCCTAATTTTTTTGTTGTTAAAATACTTATTGCTTTTTTGTATTTTAACCTGTAAAATTTTTTTTATAAAGTTTCCTTTCTTTAACTACATGTTTTTGTGCAAAAGAATTTGCAGTTAGAAATTGTTTTGTAAATGCCACAATCTTTTGTAAATTTTTAGCATCTATAATCTTATGTCTTATGAATTGGAAGCATCTATATGTCTTATGAATTGCAGGCATAATAATGCACTTTTTGAAAGTTTCATGTTTTTCAACTTTGTGTGCTTGTAGAATATATTAATTTTCACTCAAATACAAACGTTTATATAATTTGTAATGTATAATTTGTAATTTAATGTAAAATTACAAAAAAAGTTATGCAACTAAGAGTAAGATCTATCTCAGATTTGCATTTTTTTAAGGTGATACTTACACAATCAATACTTAGTAAGATATACCTTATTTTTTAAGACAGCTTCACAGCGTCCTTTCATGGAGTGAACGAGTGTTTGGAGTTCATCTTTCGTAATCACATGGTGCCAAGAATCAATTATAGCTTCAATAAGTTGTCTTTTATTGGATAGACGTTTTTTTCGTGCAAGAATTTTCAAACGTCGCCACAAATTTTCAATTGGATTGAGATCAGGACTGAATCGTGCTGAAAAATAAATGGTGCTTTGTTGGAGAAGAGATCCCTGATTGAAGGTATCAATTTTGGTTTCAGTGCAGTTTCGATGTATTTTTTGGCATTCAGGATGCCAAATCAGGCCAAAACAAATGCACAAGTGCTACTACCGATAGAAAAATTAACTGGCTATACCTTTAAGATAGAAAAATGTCATCAGACGCCATTAGATGCGAAATGAATGCAGCTGGTATTGCAGTAAGATCAAGAACAATAAGAAGAAGGTTATCAGGATTTTAACTACAAGCTAGAATTCCAAGGAAAAAACCATATTTAAATCAAAAGCAAAGCGAAAAACGAGTTAAGTTGGCAAAAGAACACATTAAATGGTCAGAAAATTAATGGAAGCAAGTAATCTGGAGTGATGAGTGTAAAATATCGCTCTTTGGAAGTGATGGTAGAAAATACGTGAGACGTAGAGTAGGTGAAGCGCTTCATCCTGATTGCATAGAAGCAACTACAAAATAAAATAAAAGATTTGTAAATGACAAATTCTAAAAAATAAAAAATTCTAAAAAATAAAAGATTTGTAAATGACACCGAATTAAAGCAAATCATTCTAAATACTTTATTTTATAGATTTATAAAAAAAATGTCGTAGCATTAAATAAAAACAATACATACAATGGTTTGAGTCAATGAATAAAATAATATAAAATCAAACAGATATCATGAAATTAAATACAGTCCCTGGCCGAAATATTCGACTCACTATAAGATTTCATGACATTCCATGTAAAATCTTAATAATCTATACAGCTTTATTATTTTAACGCGAGTGAAAACGGTTAGCACTTGTTTACTTTCGTGTATCAATGGGTTAACATTGTAATGAAATACGTTAAAAATAAATAGAAATCGGAATTATATAAAAAATCTCCTGAATAAAAGCCGATTACATGTATGTTTAAATATAAAAGTATTGCTTATAAACTCGTGCAAAACATGTATTTATTAAAAAATCACAGACAGTCTAATATTTGATCTAATTATTATAATTTATTAATATAATACTGATATAATATATATTCTATATTTATATAATATATCGTCTAATTTAACCTATCGTCGAATTTATATTATATATCGTCGAATGTAAACAATTGATACACAAACATAAATAAGTGCAAACCTTTTACAGTCGCGTAAAAACATTAAAGCTGTATAGTATCACTTGATAATTAAGATTTTACATAGAATCTTATAGTGTGTCTAATAATACGGCCATGGACTGTAATTAAAAATTCTTACTGTTTGTGTATTGGTTTAGTACATGAACAATTTCACCATCACTTTAAAAAGAAAACTGTGCGTCTCTTTCTCTTTTCAATAAAATGTTTGAAATATTTTCATTAAAATACTGTTATTAGGGGAAAGACCTGCTTTCCAAGAAAATAGTCTGACTTTTTACGGTCTGACCGTTTTAGAGTTCACGTATAAATCTCTGATCATTATCACCTTGTAAAAGTATGTTCGAATATTTTTATTACATGTTCTGCAGTTTCAAAATCATCCTCATGTCCTTACTTTTTTGCCACGTTGGGAAAATTTGTGCAACAAAGGCATTGCAACTGCGCACAACATGCACAAAGCTATTAACAAGATGTAAATTCCATCATATGATCCACGAGTTTCTCTGAAAAATCCTGAAAAACAATTAAGTATTATTTATATGACTTCATTATTCAACATGAGGACAGTGATAAATATTTTAATACTATTATACAATGTTTACAGAAAGTTTTGAAGCAAAAGAAGATTATTATATTTGTATTAAATTAAATTCGTATTATTAGTCTCAACCAGAGCAATTAATTGGATGCCTGCAAGTGATGTCATCGTAAGTTAATCGTGGCATTCGTTGATTAACAAGCCATTCTGGTTCGATATGCATGCGTGACTTCGCTTACAGGTATCCAATTACATTTCATTTAAATTACATGGTTGGGCATTTCACTTTTTCTAGAGTTGCAACTACCCAAGTGATTAAATATGTTTATCTGATAATTATTTAAAATTTCCATTAAATTTTTTAATAATATGTGTAGTTGAAATATTGTTAGTAAAAAACTATTTATATGTATTTTAACAGCTGGCTTTTAAATTCTTTAAATTTAAGTTTGGACGTACGTTACTTTTCTTTTATGCAGTCAGCATATAACAGGGGTGGCCAACTTGCTACTCGCGAGCCACATGCAGCTCTTTGAAGGATTATTTGTGGTTCTCGAAAAATGTACCCGAGTTCCCTTTTCATTTTTGTGCTTTATATTTTTGAAGTATTATTACCGTTCCTTGACGAATCGACAGATATCACAGATCTTCCGCAATTTGCAGTTTTCATACGTTTTGTTTCATCTGACTTCGTTGTTAAAGAAGAATTATTAGATTTAGTATCACTGCAAAAGTCAACCCGCGGTGTCGATATTAAAAATGAATCAGATTCCATTATTTAAACTTGTAATGTGCCTTTTAATAAATTTGTAAGCACTAGAACTGATGGAGCTAAGGCAATGCTAGGTAAAAAAAATCGGTCTAATTGGGATTTTAAGAGATGATTCTCAAATTCCACAATTCATACCGATTCACTGCATAATTCACCGAAAACATCTCGTTACAAAATAATTAAAATATCCTGATGTTATGAAAACAGTGTTACACATTGGAAAATTACATTCGCCTTATTGCTAAAAATCATCGATAATTCAAAAATTTCCTTAAGGAATTAAAGGACGAAGAGCTCACAAAAGACATTAAATTTCTTTTGCATTATTAGATCGTTATCTAGCTACAGCGTATTAAATTGTTTTGTAGATTTGTTTGATCCGATAACTGCATTTCTGAAAGAAAAAGAAATAACCTATTCAGAATTAGACGATGACGAGTGATTTGACGAAGACAATGTTTTTAACTGATGTCATGGAACATTTGCAAACCCTGAATATACAATTGCAGGGGAAAGATAAAATAATATCTCACATTGTATATTTAGTTTTCAAACTAAATTACAACTTTTTCAAAAGGACATTAAAAATAAAACAATTTGTCATTTTCCTCGAATTAAAAAAAATTGTTCCAATATTAAACAAGAAAAACTCAACGAGTATATAAAAAAGCTAGAAGGAATATTGACGGAATTCCAAAATAGATTTCAAGACTTGAAATATTTTAAATCGTCTCTTGATTTTTT